>NW_010362248.1:75553-136057 GCF_000414095.1 Morus notabilis
TTCAGGTACCCGAATGGAAAGCGGCTGTTTTAGAGGAGATGAGGGCTCTGGAGAAGAATCAGACATGGGAGGTTATAAATTTGCCAAAGGAGAAGAAAACTGTTGGGTGCAAATGGGTATTCACAGTCAAGTTCAAATCTGATGTATAAAGCACGTCTAGTAGCCAAAGGTTTCACTCAAACCTATGGCATAGATTACTCTGAGACTTTTGCACTAGTAGCTAAACTAAATACTATACGGGTTCTTCTCTCAATCGCGGTAAACTTGGATTGGCAGTTGCAACAGTTAGATGTCAAGAATGCCTTCTTAAATGGAGATTTAGAAGAAGAGGTTTTTATGGATCCTCCACCCGGTTTTGAAGATAAGTTTGGTTCAAAGGTGTGCAAACCAAGGAAATCTCTCTATAGGCTAAAACAATCACCACGAGCATGGTTTGAGAAATTCACAAGCTCGGTAAAAAGACAAGGTTATTCTCAAGCCCAGGCAGATCACACACTCTTCTTTAGAAGATTAAAGGAAGGAGGAATTGCCATCCTTATTGTCTATGTGGATGACATTATCTTGACAGGAGATGATATTTTAGAAACGGCCCGATTGAAAAGGTGCTTGGCAGATGAATTTGAGATCAAAGACCTCGGGAACCTAAAATATTTCTTAGGTATGGAGATAGCAAGATCTAAAGAAGGAATAATGGTCAGCCAAAGGAAGTATGTACTCGATCTTCTCGAAGATACTGGAATGAGTGGGTGCAAACCAATTGATACTCCTATTGATCCCAATGTAAAACTCGGGATGAGTGAGGGTGACAGGGTTGATACTACGAGATATCAGAAGTTGGTTGGAAGGTTGATTTACTTATCACACACTAGACCAGACATAGCTTTTGTCGTGAGTATGATAAGCCAATTTATGCACCCTCCTCAGAAAATTCATATGGACGCTGCCTATTGAATCCTTAGATATCTCAAGGGTTCTCCGGGAAAAGGATTAATGTTCAGAAAATATGACAACCGAAGAATTGAAGCCTATACAGACGCTGATTGGGCTGGATCCGTGACTGACAGGAGGTCTACAACTGGATATTGTTGCTTTGTGTGGGGAAACCTAGTTACATAGAGAAGCAAAAAGCAAAGTGTTGTTACCCGTAGCAGTGCAGAGGCAGAATTTCGAGCAATGGCTAATGGGCTGTGTGAGTTAATTTGGCTGCAGCGGGTTATAGGAGATCTTCAACTAACAATAGAAGCTCCAATGAAGCTTTACTGTGACAACAAGGCTGCCATTAGCATTGCTAATAACCCTGTTCAACACGATCACACTAAACATGTGGAGATAGATCGGCATTTCATCAAAGAAAAACTGGAATCCGGAACTGTGTGTTTACCCTTCCTGCCAACATCTCAACAGATAGCTGACATTTTAACCAAGGGGTTATTTAGACCAGGGTTTGATTCTTGTATTAGCAAGTTGGGTTTAAAAGATATCTATGACCCAACTTGAGGGAGAGTATTGAATTATGTACATTAATTAATTAATTAATTAGGAGATATCGCATATCTTTCCTAGTTTAGGGGGAAGTTCCTATTTTTTAGGAAATATCCTAGGAATATCTTGAAGATAGTTTCTCTATCCTATTAGGGTTCCTAGTTTCCCGATTCTGTTAGCCACGGGATCTAGGTCTTTTGTAACCTATTTATACTCCGGTTTTGTACCAATTAAATCAAGAAAGGATTTATATTTTTTCCTCAGAAACTTACAACTATTTATCAAACACTCAGCTTCAAGGGGAGTTACTGCATTGATAGTATGTGTGGATGACATTATTGTTATAGGGAATGATCCAAAGGAGAAGGAAGCATTGCAGAAGTACTTGGCCAAAGAATTCGAGATTAAATATGTCGGGAAAATAAAGTACTTTCTCATAATAGCAGTTGCTCGGTCCAAAGAAGGAATTTTTGTCTCACAATAGAAGTATGTCCTGGGTTGAAAGAAACAGGAAAAATGGGATGTAGACTGTTGGATACTCCTATTGAGCCAAATCACATACTAGGGGAATCCATGGGAGGAGAGCTAGTTGACATGGGCATGTACCAGCGACTTGTTGGGAAGTTGATTTATCTAGCACACACGACCAAACATCTCATATGTCGTCGGTGTAGTAAGTCAGTTCATGCAAAATCCATAGGAGAGTCATCTTCTTGCGGTATACAGAATCTTGCAATATTTAAAAAGCTGTCCTAGAAAAGGAATTCTGTTCAAGAAAGGCACAAGGCTGGAACTTAAAGCATACACATATGTAGATTATACCGGTTCAGTCACTCATAGAAGGTCAACGTCTGGGTATTGTACTTTTCTTGGTGGAAACTTAGTGACCTGGAGAAGCAAAAAACAACCAGTGGTTGCCAGGTCCAGTGCAGAGGTAGAGTTTTGGCCTATGACACAGGGGATTTGTGAGTTGTTATGGCTTAAGTTTATACTAGATGATCTAAAGATAAAGTGGCAGACACTGATGAAGCTTTACTCAATATTGCTCACAATCCAGTCTAACATGACAGGACTAAACACGTGGAGGTTGACAAGCATTTCATTAAAGAAAAACTTGAAAGTGGGTTGATTTGTACTCCTTATGTTTCTACTAGTAGTCAGCTTGCAGATGTTCTAACTAAGGGGCTAGCGAGTTCAACGTTTCAAAGAATCATATGCAAGCTAGGAATGGAAAATATCTATTCCTAGCTTGAGGGGGAGTGTTGAAAATCCGAGATTACATATCCCATAGATAGTGTGAGAATATTTGTATCAATAATAGGCAGATACCGGTTTTCTAATATAGGAAATTAGGCTATAATTTTCTATTAGTTTCCTTATTCGTTAGTTTCCTTATTCTAGAATAGTCAACTTCCTAGAATATATTGATAGCCTAACTCTATATAATGTAATAGTGCTCTTTGAACAAATTGAATGAGAATTATTCTCTGATTTTCCACAGCTTATGGCAGGAACTTGATCACTATCAGGTATTTGTGATGAAGTGCCCAGAAGATGCTACCATCTTGAAGAATTTTATTGAGAAGGACCGAGTATCTGATTTCCTGGTTGGACTCAATCATGAATTTGATCAAGTAAGGGTTCAAATACTCGGTAGACAGGAAACACCTTCCTTGGAGGAGATGATTTCTCTAATCTGTGCAGACAAGAGTCGAAGAAGTGTAATGCTCGAGCCACAGGCTTTAGGTGGTTCAGCCTTGGTAACAAAAACTGAACAACCTCAGATGCAGGAAAGAGGGAAAGCAAATCTGTCAAGGTTCCTGGGACAACAAGGATAATATGTGGTGCACCTATTGTAAAAACTGAGACATACCAAGGTGGAGGTCAGCAGAGGGTTCAATCTCAGGCTCATCTGATAGAATAAACCAATCAGAGTGATGGACAGGAGAAAGGAGGACTCAATAGTGAAAAGATTGAAAAACTTAGGGGCTTGATAAGATCTCTTGAGAAGCGCTCTGGTACATGTTCATTAGCACTCTCAGGTAAGTCTTCATTTCCTTTTGGACTACATGTCTCTGAAAAGTGTTTGACTAACTCTTGGGTAATTGACTCAGGATCCACAGATCACATGACTCACACCTCACAATATTTCAACACTTATACTCCGTGTCCTAGTAGTAGGAAAATTATTGTTGCCAATGGTTCCCTTGCTACAGTTGCAGGAATATGAGACATCCACGTAACACCTTTTCTTGTCATTAAAGATGTTCTTCATGTACCAAAATTGTCAACAAATCTTGTTTCAATTCAAAAGCTCACAAAAGATCTAAACTATTATGCAATTTCCCATCCTTCTTATTGTGTTTTTCAGGACTAGGGTTCGGGGAGGAAGATTGGACTTGCTAAGGAAAGGGATGGGCTTTACTATCTTGAAACCCTGAGTACTTCGAAGAAAGTCATGAATAACTTGTCCTTATCTTTTCTCAGTTCTTCAAATAAAGATATCATTTGGCTTCATCATTTTTGCCTTGGTCATCTGTCTTTTAGAGTCTTAAATATCATGTTTCCCTCCTTGTTTAAAGGATTGAATGTTACAGATTCTCATTGTGATATTTGTGAACTTGCAAAGCATACTCGTGTGTCTTTTTCCATTAGTAATAAAAGTTCTCACCCTTTTGAATTAATCCATAGTGATATTTGGGGACCATCCACAATTCCAAATATTTCAAGGTCTCGATGGTTTGTTTCTCTAATTGATAATTGTACTAGGGTTACATGGATATTCTTACTTAAACAAAAATCCAATGTAAGCAGTGTTGTTCCTAACTTTCATTCCATGATTCATAACCGATTTGGGGTAAAAATTAAAGGCATTAGGTTTGACAATGTAAGGAATTACTTCAACCAAGTTTGACACACTACTTCTAAAAGTTAGGCATCATTCATGAATCATTATGTGTAAACACACCACAACAAAATGAGGTGGCTGAAAGGAAAAATGGTCATTTATTGAATACTACTTGGGCATTATTATTCCAAGGGAATGTTCCTAAATCCTATTGGGGGTAAGTTGTTCTTAATGCCACATACATGATCAACAGACTACCCTCACGAACATTAGATTGCACCTCCCCCATGGAAAACCTTGCCAAATTCTATCCTCATGTCAGAACATCAAATGGTCTTATACCTAGAGTCTTTGGTTGTACCTCTTTTGTCTACATCCATAGCCAAAACAGAGGGAAATTAGACCCAAGAGCGATCAAACGTGTGTTCCTTAGCTATTCGTCTACACATAAAGGGTATAAATGTTATCATCCTCCTACCAGGAAAGTTTACATATCTACAGATGTCACTTTTGTTGAGAACCCTATTTCACAAAGTCTTTATCTTCAGGCGGAGATTTCACTTATGGAAGATAAAGACTATGGTGGTGATCTATCTTCTTTAGGGTCTCTTGATCTACCTCTACCCTCGACTTCATTGTCCCCACCACTCAAAAATAGAGTGCTTCACTTCCCATTGGGTCTGAGGCTGCCTTAATTCCCGAACCTGTGTCCATTCCAGAGTCTATGCATGTTTGTATTTATGACTCTATGAGATTTCCTTAGGTGTACACACGAAGAAAAACAATTCCAGACCTGACACAAGTTCGAGATGACAACCGAGCCCTGCTAATGAAGACATGGTAAGTTCTGACTCATCCTTGCACATACCACCTAATGAAACCAAAAAAGGGATTCTAATCTACCTATTGCTATTGGAAAAGGTGCTAGATAATGCACAAAGCATACATTATACCCGTTGTCCCACTATGTCACTCAAACGTGTCTCACCACTCCATAGAAATTTTATTGTGAATCTGCACACTATTTTTGTTCCAAACACTTTATCTGAGGCATTGTTAAAAAGGGAGTGGAGAGATACTATGAGAGAGGAAATGGACGTATTGGAGAAAAACAATACTTGGGAGATTGTTGATAAGCCAAAAGGGAAGAATCCAGTTGAAAGTATCCAGTTGGTTGCAAATGGGTTTTCACCTTAAAATACAAAGCCGATGGCTATCTTGAAAGGTATAAAGCGAGGTTGGTTGCCAGGGGCTACACTCAGACTTATGGAGTTGATTATCAAGAGACATTTGCTCCTATGGCGAAAATGAATACTGTGAGAATCTTGTTATCCCTAGCAGCTCATTTTGACTAGCTACTTCAACAATATGATGTGAAGAATGCCATTCTGCATGGTGACCTAGAAGAAGAAATTTACATGAGCATTCCACCTAGATTTGAAGGAAAGGGTACAGCTAACAAGGTATGCAATTGAAAAAGGCATTATATGGATTGAAGCAATCACCTAGAGCTTGGTTTGGGAGATTTGCTAAAGTGATGAAAGCAACGGGATACATACAGAGTCAAGGAGATTACACACTTTTCGTCAAACACTCGGCCACAGGAAAAGTAACAGTTTTTTTAGTATACGTTGATGATATTATTGTCACAGGAAATTATGAGAAAGAGAAACACAATTTAAAGCAATGCTTGACCAAGGAACTTGAGATTAAAGAGCTTGGAAGACTTAAATATTTCCCCGGAATTGAAGTTTCATACTCAAGACAAGGAATTTTTATCTGACAGCCAAAATATGTGACATATCTCTTGAAGGAAACATGAAAGCTCGGTTGTAAACCAATAGCTACACCTATTGAGCCAAATTAGAAGATGGGAGAGGCAAAGGAAGAACTAGCAGTTGATAGGGAGATGTACCAACGTTTGGTGGAAAAACTTATTACCTTGCTCATACTCGGCCAGACATCGTTTATTCAATAAGCATGATCAGTCAATTCATGCATGATCCAAGAGAAAGACATCTACAAGCTGCCTACCGTGTGTTACACTATTTGAAAGGTAGTCCGAGGAAAGGAGTTCTATTCAAAAACAAAAAATGAACTCACATTGGAAGCATAGACAGATGCAGACTATGCAGGCTCATCAGCAGATAGAAGATCAACGTCTGATTGTTGCACATTTCTTGGTAGAAATCTGGTAACGTGGAGGAGTAAAAAGCAGAATGTAATGGCAAGGTCTAGTGTTGAATCAGAGTTCAGGGCAATGGCTCAATGAGTGTGTGAATTATTGTGGCTGAAGATCATCCTGGATAATGTAAGAATCAAGTGGGAAGGTCCAATGAGATTGTACTGTGACAATAAGTCAGCAATAAACATTGCTCATAATCCAGTACAACACGACAGGATGAAGCATATTGAGATTGACAGACACTTCATCAAAGAAAAGCTAAAAGCAGGCCTGATCTGCATGTCTTATGTACCTTCAGGGAGTCAACTGGCGGATGTTTTAACCAAAAGACTCAACAGTGCGACATTTCATGGATTTATTTCCAAGTTGGGAATGGAAGATATCTATAGGGATTTGCTGGATTGTACAGTAGTCAAGGGATTTGCTAGATTGTACAGTAGTCAAAGGATTTGCTAGATTGTATAGTTGTCAATCAACATGTATATATTTAAGAAAGGATTTTATGTTGATCCCACGAATTATGGGATTTGTAACGCTAGCATTTAGTTTCCTTTTTTACTTCCTAGATTAGTCTATATAGAGTGCGTTTGAAACTCGTTCCAAAATGATTTTTTTTTTTATGAAAATGAAAATAAAAACGTTTTCATTTTCATTTTGGAATCATTTCTGAAAATGCGTTTGGTAGTTTTATTTTGAGATTGTTTTTAGTTTAAAAAAACTGAAATTGTATTTGGTGGGATAATTTTTAAAAACATGTAATAATATTTAAGAAGAGTAGCGGGGGCGCAGTCGCAGAAGAGTGGGCCGGGGGGTAGGGGTGCCAGTTGGAGAAGGGGGGGCCAGTTGTTGAAGAGTGGGGAGTGGCAGTCAAAGAAGAGTAGGGGGTGCGCAGTCGCAGAAGAGTGGAGAAAATGAAAATGGGGAAATGGAAAACAACTTTGGTTCGTTTTCAGAAATGCCTCAATCTTTGGGAAGATGACAAAAACGTTTTTGATTTTATTTTTTGTACGGTATCACCCCAAACACAATTCCCCTTTATTTTCATTTTTTTATCCTTAGAAAACGTGAAAAACGTTTTCAAAAACATAAACAAACATGCTCTTAGTGTGGTAACCTACAACTACAATTAAATAAGAAAAAAACTATTCTCAATCTCTTTTCTGCGTTATTACTAATTAAATGCAATGAAATATCAGTCTAGGAAAAATATAAAAAGAACAAAGCTCAAATTCCAACCAACATTCATTCGGGCAATCAACAAGATAACAAACTCAAACGGTAGAGTGTTAAAGAAGGAGATATTCAGTATCAATTATACCGAATATTAGGGGTAATTAGGCTGATCATAGAAGATTAGGTCAAGGAGCTTGATTGAAGAAGATTAGGAAAGTAGCAATTATGATTGATTTTGTACAGCTATTAACAATCCATATTTATTAGTTTTTCCTAGAATAGCTTTTCTCTGTAACTAGTATTTAAGTATACATTGTAAACCTAACAATATATGAAAAACATATTATTTTCTTCCCCATATTCGTTTATATGATATCAGAGCGATTGAACCCTATAATTCTTTGAACCCTAGCCATCCTCGTACAACCCTAGAAGCCTTTTGAACCCTAGCCGTCCCAGCCATCCTTCCATAATGTCTGAAACTATGTCAGAGTCCACAAACACCTCTGTGAACCAGTCAAAAGCCATTGAAACTAATCTGTCCAGACCACATGTTTCTGCCCATGATTCCCATTCTGTCCAGATCACTGCAATACGTTTGCATGGAGAAAATTTCCTGCGCTGGTCTCAGTCTATGTGCATGTACATCCGCGGGAGAGGGAAGATTGGCTACTTAACAGGAGAAAAGAAGGAACCTGCCCATGAAGATCCTTCTCATCCAACTTGGGATGTTGAAAACTCCATGGTTATGACATGGTTGGTGAATTCAATGGAGGAAGAAATTAGCTCCATCTACATGTGTTACCACACTGCTAAGGAGCTTTGGGACAATATCAATCAAATGTATTCAGACTTGGGAAATCAGTCCCAAGTGTATGAATTAACACTGAAACTCAGAGAAATCCGCCAAGGTGAGGGAAGTGTCACAAAATATTTTAATTCTCTGAAACTCTTGTGGTAGGATCTAAACCTTTTTAGTGATTATGAGTGGAAATCGCCTGAGGACTGCAATCATTATAAGAAAACTGTGGAGAATAATCGTATTTTCAAATTCCTTATTGGACTCAATGTTGAGTTTGATGAGGTTAGAGGGAGAATAATCGACAGACAGCCCCTTCCATTCTAAGGTTTTTTCTGAGGTTCATAGAGAGGAAAGTAGTAGACTTGTCATGCTTGGTAAGAAAATACCAGGCCATAATGTTGAGAACTCTGCCCTTGCCATTGTCGAGGCACATGCTAGCCATTTCAACCCTCAGAAATCTGAAGAGAAACCTCGTGTGTGGTGTGATCACTACAACAAGCCACACCATACGTGTGAAACGTGCTGGAAGCTTCACGGGAAACCATCAAACTGGAAAGGCAAACATGAAGGCAGATTCAATTCCTCGCCTACTGCACATGAAGCCGCGGTTGTTCCCTTTAGCAAGGAGCAGGTTGATCATATCCTTAAGCTGCTGAAATTTGACTCAGGATTATCGGGTACTCCTAGTGCTTCACTTGCTCAATCAGGTAGAGAATCGGTTGCCTTATCCTGTTTTTCATATTCCACTCCTTGGATAATAGATTCAGGAGCCTCTGACCATATGACAAGTTTTTCCCATTTGTTTCTATAGGAGAATACCGGAGACAGAAAGAGAGAATAGCTCTCTGTTTTTCTTATTCATACTAGAAAATAGAACACATTTAAATAGAAATAGAGAATACACGGTAAAACCCTAGGATCCCACATAATCAGGGATTTTATTCTAATCTTTGATTATTTCCTAATTTATTCAAAAATCAAATCCTAACTTCACAATCCTGATTTGCCGACACTCCCCCTCAAGTTGGTGCAAATATATCAATCATGCCCAACTTGCTCACTTGAAGTTCGAATGGCTGTCTCAACAGGCCCTTAGTCAAAACGTCTGCCACTTGCTGTGTAATGGGTACAAATGGAGTACAAATTATTCCCTCTTCTAGCTTTTCTTTTATAAAGTGTCTATCAATCTCAACGTGTTTCGTCCTGTCATGTAGGACAGGATTGTGAGCAATATTGATTGCTGCTTTGTTGTCACAATACAGTTTCATAGGAAAACTTATTGGTCACTTAAGTTCTTCCAAAACCCTTCTTAGCCAAAGAACCTCACACACTCCTTGAGCCATTGATCTAAATTCTGCCTCAGCACTGCTTCTAGTGACAACACTTTGCTTCTTGCTTCTCCAAGTAACTAAATTGCCCCAAAGGAATGTACAGTAGCCTGATGTTGACCTTCTGTCAGTGACCGAACCAGCCCAATCAGCATCTGTATACACCTCAATTCCTCTCTTCTCATTTTTCTTGAAGAAGAGTCCTTTCCTGGGTGTGCCTTTCAGATAACGAAGAATTCGATACACAGCTTCCAGATGTTCTTCGTATGGGGAATGCATAAACTGGCTCACCATGCTCACAGCGAAAGTGATGTCGGGTCATGTATGTGACAAGTAGATCAATCTCCCAACCAATCATTGGTATCCCTGTGTCTACTGGGACGCCATCTTTTACATCTCCAAGTTTAACATTAGCTTTTATCGGAGTATCTGAAGGTTTGCAACCACTCATTCCAATTTCTTTCAGAAGATCTAGAATATACTTCCGCTACGATACTACAATGCCCTTTTTCGATCTTGCCACTTCCATTCCAAGGAAGTATTTTAGCTGGCCTAGATCTTTGATTTCAAATTCCTTGGCTAGGTTATGCTTCAGTCTACTCATCTCTTCTAAATCATCTCCAGTCAGAATAATATCATCCACATAGACGATCAAAACAGACATCTTTGTCTTTGGTAGACCTCTTTGTAAAGAGGGTGTGATCCGATTGTCCCTGTGTGTATCCTTGGTTCTTAACAAACTTTGTAAATCTCTCAAACTAAGCTATGGGAGACTGTTTAAGACCATATAGAGACCTCTTTAGTTTGCACACCTTGGTTCCAAAATTCTCAATGAAGCCCGGTGGGGGTTCCATGTAGACTTATTCCTCTAAGTCTCCATTCAAAAAGCATTCTTCACATCCAGTTGATTCAAAGGCCAATCAAGATTAGCAGCAACAGATAAGAGTACCCGAACTGTGTTTAGTTTCGCCACTGGAGAGAAAGTCTTTGAGTAGTCCACTCTATATGTTTGAGTGAAGCCTTTAGCCACCAGGCGAGCCTTGTATCTTTCCAAGGATCCATCTGAGTTGTACTTAACAGTAAAAACCCATTTACAGCCAACAACTGTCTTCCCATATGGCAGATCCACTTTTTCCCAAGTAGCATTCTTCTCCAGAGCTCTCATCTCCTCGAGGATTGCTTCTTTCCACTCCGGAACATTTAGAGCCTCCTGGACACTATTAGGAATAACCACACTAGACACTTGTGAAATAAAGGCACAATATGAGGGTGAAATATTTTTGTAAGACACAAAATTCGACAATGGATGTTTTGTACAAGTCCTAACACTTTTCCTAAGAGCAATAGGAAGATCAAGTTGACTAGAATGGTTTGACTCAGAATTTACCTGGAGGATTATGCTCAGGAATTATTGACGAATCATCCTGAATGTCATGATCTAACCTTTGATTAGACTCTTGGTGGTGCTGGGGAATAGTGTCTCTTCTTTTCTGCGCTTGATACTCCTTTGAATAAACAAGACCTTTAAACCGTTTCGCACAAATCTCTGTTGTTTCAGTATTTTGATTCTGAGATGGCATTACCACAGGTTGTCTATTTTCAACATTTAATTCATTTGTTTCCACTGATTTTCCTTCGGGTAATTGTTTGTGGGAAACATCATCTTGAGTAAACTCAAACGTTAAACCATCTAGAAATTCATCTTCACTCGAACTCTCCCCCTGAAGATGGGAATTGTTGTAGTAGGGCTGTCCCTCAAAGAACGTGACATCCATAGAAACAAACATTTTTTTGGAAACGGGATCAAAACATTTATACCCTTTCTGATTTGTAGGATAACCTACGAAAATGCACTTATGTGCTTTTGGATCAAGCTTAGAACGTCTAGGATCATGATTATGGACAAAAGCTACACTTCCAAAAATTCTTAAGGGAATATCTGTTATTAGCCGAGTGGCTGGGAAGCATTTACTAAAGAATTTCATTAGTGTTTTAAAGTTCAAAATTCTTGTAGGCAACCTATTGATCATATATGTGGCTGTTAAAACTACTTCTCCCCAAAGGTACTTAGGAACTTTAGCTTTAAAACTTATAGCTCAAACAACTTCAAGAAGATGTCTGTTTTTTCTCTCAGCCACCCCGTTTTGTTGAGGTGTATTGGTACAAGAACTTTGATGTACAATCCCTTTTTCAGCAAAAAAATTCCCCAACACATTATTAAAAAATTCTTTGCCGTTATCACTTCAGAAAATTTTAATCTGAGTCTGAAATTGTGTTTGAACCATATTATGAAAATTTTTAAACACTGTTTCAGCATCGGATTTTCCTTTTAAAAGGAAGACCCAAGTGACTCTAGTATGGTCATCAATGAAAGTAATAAACCAGCGTTTTCTAGAAAAAGTTGACAGTCAAGAAGGACCCCAAATATCACTATGAATCATGGTTAATGGTTTCGATTTTTTATATGGTTGTGATGGAAAAACGGCACGATGATGCTTTGCTAATTCACAAGATTCACATCGAAACGTAGAAGGATTTTTATTCATGAATAACTTGGGTAACAAATGCTTTAAATATTGAAAACTTGGATGTCCTAATCGATAATGCCATAACATAATCTTACTGTCACTAGAAACAGAAATAGAATTGAAACAGGCTTGTTGATCTTGTCTTCCAAAGGTTGATCCATTATTGAAGAGGTAGAGACCACTCTCCAATCTAGCACCCCCAATCATCTTCCCCGAGGTTAAATCCTGAAATTCACAATGAGAAGACCAAAAATTAACTTTGCAGTTATGATCATGTGTCAACTTACTGATAGACAAGAGGTTATAGGACAAATGAGGAACATGCAGGACATGTTTTTAGAATTAGAGAAGGGGAAATGATAACTATTCCTGTCCCAGCAACCGTAGCAAAGGAGCCATCTGCAATTTTAACTATTTGATTCCCTGCACAAGGTGTATATGAAGAGAAAAATTGCGAATTGCCAGTCATATGATCGGTAGCACCTGAATCTAATATCCAGGAGCCATCTGATTTGGTACAGGCAACAGCTGCAGTGAAAAAATTACCTGACTGTGCTAGAGAACAAGAGGAGTTAGAGTTTCCTAAAGATTGGGACTGAAACATTTTTTGTAGGTGCTCTATCTGTTCCTTTGTAAAAGGAGGGGATGCTGATGGAGATTCCTGCTCTGGATCCGTGCGGCTTGCTTGGAATGCGCAGAGCTCTTCCCCTGACCTGGTGTCACTACCGGGTCTGTTCTTCAGGTTTGCTGGTTTCCCGTGTAGTTTCCAACAGTTTTCCCGAGTATGCCATGCTTTCCTACAATGGTCACACCAGGGCCTCTATTTACCTCCACGCATGTCTCCTTCTGACTCTGTGCCTCGGATTACAAGGGCAGATCCCTCACCAACTATCTTTGGTTCATCAATGTTTTTCAACATCACACGTCGCCGTGCTTCCTCTTTTCGTACCTCTGCAAATACCTCTCTTATTGTTGGTAGGGGTTTTTTTCCTAATATACGTCCTCGAACCTCATCAAGATCTTTATTCAAACCAGCCAAGAACACAAATACCCGGCCTCTCTCAACCTTCTTTTTGTACCGAGCACTGTCATTATATCATTATAGTAGGTCATTACCTCACGGTCACCTTACTGCACCTTCCACATCCGAGGTTTAACTCGAACAATTGTGAGTGGTTGTCCAGATCGGAATACGTTTCCCAAACTACCTCCCAAACGCCACGAGCTGTGGGCAAGAACATGAAGGGCTTTCCAACAACAGGATCCATCGAGTTGATCAACCAGGCAATCACCATGGAGTTTTCTGAGTGCCATTGCCTGTATTTTGGATCATTGGTGGCTGGAGGTTTTACTTCTCCATTCAAATGCCCATATTTCCCTTTGCCATCGATCACCAGTCGCATGGATTTAGACCACTCAAGGTAATTATTTCCATTCAATTTGTGAACGGTAATTTGAAGAGAATTTTCAGAGAAGGAAACTATCGGATTTGACTGTGAAGTTGTCCCCGATGAAGCCATACCACTGGTGGCATCCGAAGTGGCTGAACTAGAACCAACCATGGCGGCTTTAAAATTCATAATCGAGCCCTAGGCTCTGATACCATATAGGAGAATACCGGGGACAAAAAGAGAGAATAGTTCTCTGTTTTTCTTATTCATACCAGAAAATAGAACACATTTAAATGGAAATAGAGAATACACGATAAAACCCTAGGATTCCACATAATCAGGGATTTTATTCTAATCTTTGATTCTTTCCTAATTTATTCAAAAATCAAATCCTAACTTCACAATCCTGATTTGCCGACAGTTTCATACTTATACTCCTTGTTCTGGCCATGAAAAAATTCATATAGCAGATGGATCTTTTTCTCCCATTACTGGCAAAGGTTTGATAAAATTATCTAATACCTTATCAATCAAATCTGTTCTTCATGTACCTAAACTTGCATGTAACCTTTTATCAGTGAGCAAATTGTCTAAGGATTCTAATTGTCATCTCTCCTTTTTTGAATCTCATTGTGTGTTTCAGGAGAGGAACTCGGGGAAGATGATTGGCAGTGCTAAGGTGATAGATGGCCTTTACTATTTAGAAGATGGAGACTCCAAGAATAAAAAAGCTCAAGGCTTAAGTAGTATTAGTTCTATTCCTCTAAGGATCAAATAACGCTTTGGCACTATAGACTAGGACATCCTAGTTTTCCCTATCTAAAAACATTATTTCCTATGTTATTTCGTGGTGTGGATCATTCAAAACTTTATTGTGAGAATTGCATCTTATCAAAAAGTCAGAGAACTACTTTTTCTTCAAAACCTTATCAACCTTCAAAACCATTATATTTAATTCATAGTGATGTTTGGGGTCCTTCAAGGATCAAAACTCTCTCCGGTAGAAAATGGTTGGCAACGTTTATTGATGATCATACTCGTTTATGTTGGATCTATTTAATGAGTGAATAATCTGAGGTTGAGAATTTGTTCAAAAATTTTTATACAATGGTTGAAACTCAATTTCAAACTAAAATAGAAATTTTGCACACTGATAATGGCACCAAATATTTTAATGAAATGCTTGGAAGATTTTTAAGGGAAAAAGGGATTCATCACCAATCCACTTGTGTTGACACACCTCAGCAAAATGGTATTGCTGAGCGAAAAAATAAACATTTACTTGAAGTCTCTCGTGCCATTATGTTTTCAATGAATATTCCTAAATATCTTGGGGGTGATGTAGTTCTAATAGCAGCTTACCTGATTAACAGGATGCCTACTCGAGTTTTAAACTATAGTACTCCTCTTGAAAGTCTGAAAAAAAATTTTCCCTCTATTCGTATTTCATCGGATCTGCCCCTTAAAATTTTTGGATGTACCGCTTATGTTCATTTATCTAGTAAGGGGCGGTCTAAACTTGATCCAAGGGCTGAAAAATGTGTGTTTATCGGATATGCTCCAAATAAAAAGAGGTATAAATGTTTTAATCCCATAACTCAGAAATTTTTGTTACTATGGATGTTTCCTTTCTTAAACATCAACCTTACTTTCAAAAAAAATTTCCTTCTAGGGGAGAAACTATTAAAGAAGAAGAAAATTTTTGGGATGTTATTCCTACTTCTACTTCTTTCCCTAAAATTGTGGTTGCACCACCTAATGGTAAGGATACTGTTCTTCCAATTATTCATGATAATAATGCTCCTAAATCTATTTTGCTAAGCATGGTTGGTACTTCGACATGGGGTGAAATACTACCAACTTTTTTTAAGAAGAGTAACTTAAAGCTTCAGGTTTACTCAAGGAGGAAGAATGGAAAAAACAGTAAAGAGCCTACTATTCCCTTGGTGCAAGCTCAATCTGAGGCTCCGAGTAACGAACCTATAAACACTCTAGGTACTCTATACACTATTTTACATAATAATACTTCCTTAGAATCAACTAATGTGACTATTCCTAATGAGTCTCCCATACAAGAGCCTTATGATCTTGATATTCCTATAGCCTTTAGAAAAGGAAAACGTTCTTGCACTAATTATCCAATAGCCAAATATTTGTCCTATGGCAGACTTTGTCCTAAACATAAGGCCTATACATCTAGAATCTCTGACTTGTTTGTCCCGAAAAACATCCAGGAAGCACTTGATAATCCCGATTGGAAATTAGCAGTGATGGAAGAGATGCATGCTCTGAAGAAAAGTGGAACTTGGGTGATTGAGGATTTACCAAGAGGGAAAAAAACAGTCAGTTGTAAATGGGTATTTATTGTAAAATGCAAGGCCAATGGAAGTGTAGAGAGATACAAGGCGAGACTTGTGGCTAAAGGGTTCACTCAAACTTATGGTATTGATTACCAAGAAACGTTTGCCCCTGTAGCCAAGATTAATTATATCCGTGTGTTGCTGTCTCTTGCAGTGAATTTCAACTAGCCGTTATACCAGTTAGACGTGAAGAATGCCTTTCTTAATGGCAATTTGGAAGAATAGGTGTTTATGAGTCTACCTCCTGGATTTGAAAACTTTTTTGGCCAAGACAAAGTCTGTAGACTCAAGAAGTCCTTATATGGTTTTAAACAGTCTCCAAGGGCGTGGTTTGAACGCTTTGGAAAGGCTGCAAAAAACCATAGCTATCACCAAAGCCAAGCAGACCATACCATGTTCTATAAACACTCAGAAGGTGGAAAAATTGCAATTCTAATTGTCTGTGGATGACATAATTTTAACAGGTGATGACTTTGAAGAAATGACCAGACTAAAGAAAAAACTGGCAGAAGACTTTGAGATCAAAGACCTGGGAACACTAAAATACGTTCGTGGTATGGAATTTAGAAGATCGAAAGCAGGAATTGTTGTAAATCAAAGAAAGTATATTCTTGATTTACTCAGTGAAACAGGCCTTCTAGGATGCAAAACTGTTGAAACTCCAATTGAAGCCAACTTGAAACTTACTCCAGCAAAACCAGAAGATGTGATTGATAGAGAGAAATTTCAGCAATTGGTAGGTAGATTAATCTACTTATCACATACTCGTCTTGACATAGCCTTCGCCGTAAGCATGGTGAGTAAATTCATGCATTCACCGAGACAAGAGCTTTTTGATGCAGCCTACAGGATTTTGAGGTATTTAAAAATAACTCCTGATAGAGGATTAATGTTCAAAAAGAGTAATAATCTACAAATTGAAGTCTATACAGATGCGGATTGGGCAGGAAGCACGACTGATAGACGATCAACTTCAGATACTGCACTTTTGTTGGAAACCTAGTTACCTAGAGGAGTAAAAAGCAAAGTGTAGTAGCAAGAAGCAGCACCGAGGCTGAATTCAGATCTCAAGCACACAGTATTTGTGAGGTAATATGGATAAAAAGGCTATTTGAGGATTTAAAGATCTCAGTTCCTTTTCCCATAAAGGTGTATTGTGACAACAAGACCGCCAGTTCAATAGCTCACAATCCAGTTCTACATGAAAGAACAAAGCACATTGAAGTTGACAAGCACTTTATCAAAGAAAAAATTGAGAGTGGCCTAATCTGCGTTTAATATGTACCAACCATTCAACATACAGCTGATATACTTACTAAAGGACTACAGAAGAGACAGTTCAAATTCCTAGTAAGCAAGCTAGCTATGGAGGACATCAACAAGCCAGCTTGAGGGGGAGTGTTGAAGAAGGAGATATTTGGTATCAATTATACCGAATATTAGGGATAATTAGGCTGATCATAGAAGATTAGGTCAAGGAGCTTGATTGAAGAAGATTAGGAAAGTAGCAATTAGGATTGATTTTGTATAGCTATTAACATTCCATATTTATTAGTTTTTCCTAGAATAACTTTTCTCTGTAACTAGTATTTAACTATGCATTGTAAACCTAACAATATATGAAAAACATATTATTTTCTTCTCCATATTTGTTTATAATGCAATGAAATAAGAAAAAACCTATTCTCTATATAGTGCTGTAACCTACAACTACAATTAAATAAGAAAAAACCTATTCTCAATCTCTTTTCTGTGTTATTACTAATTAAATGCAATGAAATATCAGTCTAGGAAAAACACGAAAAGAACAAAGCTCAAATTCCAACCAACATTCATTCGGGCAATCAACAAGATAACAAACCCAAACGGTAGAGAGAGATAGAGATCAGAGGTAACATGATCATCAATATGAGAGCAAGCAACATACTATCAGAATAATTGTTGGGGATGCAATTAGCAGGGCAATGGTAGCAATAACTATCTTGCCAGCGTTAGGTTTAGGCTGCAAAAGGAGCAAAATTTTTATCAATCAAAACATTAATCAATCAATCATCATGACCTTATTCTCAATCCTCAACAATAATAAAAAGAAAAAATTGTAGAAAAACTGACCTCGACAATATCCAACATTTGATGCCTAAATTTTCCAAAGAAAAATTAAAATTAATACACCTCTTTGTTAAACATGATTAGATATTACATGTACAACATCACCATACTCAACATTCGTGAGAGACCATCAGTGTTTGCCTAGACAAAAATAACATGAATCTAGTTGTCGAAGGACAAACATGATTAAGATTAATAATGGGCAACACAAGAAATCCAAAACATAAAAGAAAAGGTAATAACCTCCTGCTTATTCATCAGGACTCTATCATCAACTTAAAACATAAAAATTTGAATAAGTATTTTTTTTTTTTTGGCACATTTTCAGCAACTTAAATCCCATGATTATCATGATGAATCATCATAAAAATTCTAGACATCAAAGAATGTATTAAAGACCCTAAAATTAGGGTTGCAAATCTGACCTCATATATTAATGTTGAGCTTCGTTTCTTCAATAACTTCCAATTTCCACAAGCTTTTGTGAGAAGAAATCATAGTAGGGTATTAGTTTCTCTAAGGAGCAGGTTCTGTTTTACGAGTTTTCTAGCTTTAGGCAATTGAAGAGTAGATATGAAGGAGAAAGACAGAGGAAAAAACTGAAAGTGTTATGAAACTAATCCAAACTCAGCCAAAGCGGTGGCTCACTCAGGAGAAAAAAAATTTAAGCGGGGCATTTGTTAATAACAATTTCCAAACGAGAATATGCATTAAAAGATTAAGAAAAAAGGAGGGGCAAAAAGGGTAAAAAAAGGTTTAAGAACAAGCACCTCTTAAGAGAAAATTACCACGTGCAAGACATCAACAAACATGAAACTATACAAAAAGTTTTTAGACTTTTCTTTCACAACAAATGCATCTCCTACTCAGCTAAATGTTGATTATTTGTATTTGACAATCTGTCATGAACAACAAAATGTCGTGAACTCCATAGCTTTAAAAAAAAGGGCATCTAATAAGTATTCATCCTTCTCAAAAAAATAAAAAGAAAAGAACAGAAAAGTACATCAAAAAGATTTTATGGAAAAAGGCTGCCATGTTGTATAAAATCTTGGAAAGCCGTCAATGATAATATGTACATTTATCAACATATCTCAACATGAACTCCGTATAAAATCTTCCTCTCCCTTGGATTTTCATTCCGACTTCACCTTTCTCATCTTATATTTTTTTTATATAAAATGAGTTTTTTCTTCTATTTTCGGTGGGGGACCTAGTGGCAGTAGAGTTGTCAAAAGGGCCGTGCCAGGTCGGCACAGCCCTTCTAACCCCAGGCCTGTGGCGGGCCCGTGGCAGGCTTGGGCCGTGCCAAGGCCGGACCTTAGGAGAAGCCCTCAGGCCCAGCACTAGCCCTCGGCCCTAGTCCATAAAGGCCAGGGCCGGGCCTAGGCCCAAGCCCTTCACGGGCCGGCCCTGGCTCTTTTAAATTTTTTTTCAATATTTAATAAAAAAAATTCATATGCCCCTAAAAGATGTGATTTTATTGAATTGAGATAATGCGAATAAGTACACAAATGATTGACTCGTTAAAAACCTTACCAAGTAAAACCCGTAGAGAGATTGGGACAAAACCATAGCGAAGGAAAAAAAAGTGCAGTATTCTAGGATAAGTAAATTACAAAACCTAAGTGATTCCAGATGATTCTGTTATGCTAAGTTAGAAAAATATTATTGAATTGAATCATCCGTATATTGTCCTTTTCGTCTTCTGACATCTTCCCAGTCTTTAACGCACATTAGCCCCTCCAAGATATCCGGATACATTCTGCTTCTCTTTTCGTCAAGAATTCGGTTGCTTGCACTAAATTTTTACTCCAATGCAACCGTTGATACTAGAGTTGTCAGAATGTCACGGGCTATTACGGACAGTGTTAGAAAACGATCGGTCTTACTCTTCCATCACTGTAAGATGTCCATTTTGTCTTTATCGATTACAAAATTTGATTCAAAATATTTTACCAGTTCGGTAGGCGCTTGTGTTGATGACGATCCTGACCTTTTCTCTTTCTTCTTCAAGAAGCTCCACGATGAGCCTTTAGACGCCGAACTGCTTGTTGATGTCGATGTTCCCTGTTCTTTTTGACTTGTTCCGTATTTTGCTTCATACAAACCTGTCGCAATATCAATTGGGAGAAAAAGTGATTCTTTCATATGTCGAATAGGTTACAAGTAGGCTGAGATATATACACGGCTGCAGCCTAAAGAATAGGAATGAAATCTCTACAAAATAGGAAACTATCTAAACAGAATATACACTTAACAAAATCTCCTAGAAATTAGGAAATCACACATAATCCTCTACAATCACACAGTTTCCTGATAAGGCCTCATACTTCAACACTCCCCCTCAAGCTGGTGAATGTATATCCTTCATTCCCAGCTTGCTGACAATGTCTTGAAATGTTGTGCCAGGCAGTCCCTTTGTAAACACATCCGCTAGTTGATCTTTTGTTGAAACAAACGGAGTGCATATCAACCCACTGTCAAGTTTCTCTTTGATAAAGTGTCTGTCAACTTCAATGTGTTTCGTTCGATCATGTTGAAAAGGATTATGAGCAATACTGATTGCTGATTTGTCGTCACAGTATAGTTTCATTGGTCCTTCCCATTTTATCCTCAAATCATCAAGAACTATCTTCAACCATAGCAGTTCGCATATTCCCATTGCCATAGACCTAAACTCGGATTCCGCACTTGATCTTGCCACCACGTTTTGCTTCTTACTCCTCCACGTTATAAGATTTCCACCTAGGAAAGTACAATAGCCCGAAGTTGACCTCCTATCAATCAATGATCCTGCATAATCTGTATCTGTATAGGCCTCTAGTGTCATACCTTCTCCTTTCTTGAATAAAATACCTTTTCCGGGATTGCCTTTCAAGTATTGCAAGATTCTATGAACAGCCCTAAGATGGGACTCTTTAGGATTGTGCATGAATTGGCTGACAATACTCACTACAAATGCAATATCTGGTCTAGTATATGCCAAATAGATCAGCCTTCCAACAAGTCTCTGATAGGAGCCTCTATCCACCACGGGATCCTCTGGAGCATCACATAGTCCATGATTGAATTCAATGGGTGTGTCAACCGGCTTACAGCCCAACTTCCCTGTTTCCTTTAGTAAGTCCAGCACATACTTCTGTTGACAGATAAAGATCCCTTGCTTTGAATGTGCCACTTCAATGCCTAGGAAGTATTTTAATTTTCCAAGCTCCTTGATATCAAATTCTTTGAGAAGGCATCACCTTAAGTCGTTCATTTCTCCTGCATCATTTCCCGTCACTATAATATCATCCACGTACACCAACAAAGCTGTCACTCCCCCTGAGTTAGAGTGTCTCACAAATAGAGTATGATCACCTTGACTCTGTTTATACCCTAAGGTAGTCATTACCTCAGTAAATCTTCCAAACCAAGCTCTCGGTGATTGGTTGAGTCCGTAGAGAGCCTTTTTTAATTTACACACCATGCCTTTTTTAGATTCAAACCCAGGAGGAACCTCCATATAAATTTCCTCTTCTAGGTCACCGTGGAGAAAAGGATTCTTGACATCAAACTGTTGTAGGTTCCACCCAAAATTAGCAGTCAATGACAAAAGAACTCGTACTATGTTCATTTTCGCAACTAGGGCAAACGTCTCTACATAATCAATACCGTAGGTTTGAGTGTACCCTTTGACAACTAACCTTGCCTTGTATCTTTCTACAGAACCGTCAGACTTGTACTTCACAGTGAAAATCCATCTACATCCAACTAATTTCTTCCCTTTTGGCAATCCGACCAACTCCCATGTCTTGTTCTTTTTCAGAGCCTCCATCTCCACTTTCATAGCATCCTCCCACTACTTGTCCCCTAATGCCTCAGATAAATTTCTCGGAATGAGTATTGTATGAAGGTTGCTAAGAAATGCTTATGGCTTTGGGATATGTTTTGATAAGTCATGAACAGGTATAGCAGGTGTTTTGTGCAAGTTCTGGTTCCTTTCCTAAGAGCAATTGGTAGGTCAACATCACTTGGTTCTTCATGTTCTTTTACAGGTTCTATGGGCTCAGCTGATGGTGTGATAATTTCAGCATGTCTGGAAGGGATTTCAGGAGTCAGAACAGTAGCACGAATAGGAGATTGTACCTGTACCGATCGAGAGACTGGTCTATTCTTCCTGGAATAAACCTGCAGTGGTTGAATAGTCTTGTTTCCCCTTATCTTTCATCATTCCATAAGACGTGGGTGACTCAACTGATGGTGTAGACTTAGAAGGAGTGGACTGAACAAGTGGCTCTACAGGTGGTGAAACAGACTGAACTGGAGACTCAGGAAAATCGGGCTGACTAGGAAAATCAAGGAGAGAGAGTTCCTTTGCTCTATCTTCACTTAAAGGTCTCCCCCTGAAGATAGGACTGCTGGAAAAAGGACTCATTCTCAACAAAAGTAACATCAGCCGAGACATAAAATTTCCTAGTAGGTGGATGGAAGCATTTGTACCCCTTTTGTGTAGAAGAATATCCTATGAAAATGCACCGAACAACGCGAGGATCAAGTTTCCCACGGTTTTGAGAGTGGACATGGACAAATGCAACACTGCCAAAAATTCTAGGAACAAGATTATTGGAAATGTTGAAGTTTAAAAAAATTTGGTGAGGACTGTAACTGGACTTTGGAACTCAAGGACTCGAGTTGGAAGTCTATTAATAAGATGGGCAGCGGTCAAAACTACTTCTCCCCAATATTCTTTAGGAACATTTTTGTGGAACAATAATGCTCTTGTGATATCTAAAAGATTACCATTTTTACGTTCGGCTACTCCATTTTGTTGAGGGGTACTAACACAAGAATGAAACAAGAAAAACAGAGAGAAGAATAATTCTTGCTTGATTATTTTCATTAACCTTGTCAGAATATATACACTTAGTGAGCCATAAGTCACGACAATTAGGAAAGAAAAACTAAGGAAAAGAATCCCTAAATTATGCTAGACAATCCTATAATATCTTCTTAATTTATACTTTCCTATTTTGACTAAATCAAACAATACGTAAAGAATACAAATGAATATTTACAATTAATTGACTAAATCTCCAACACTCCCCCTCAAGCTTAGGAATAGATATTCCTCATTCCAAGCTTGCAGAGGAAATTTTCCTGACTTGGCTTCGGTAGACTCTTGGTCAGGATGTCTGCTTCTTGTGCATGGGTTGAGACGTAACACAATTCAATACCTCCTTCGATTTCGTTCTTGATGAAGCTTTGATCAATCCTGACATGTTTCATCCGGTCATGTTGGACTGGATTGTTTACAATGCTAATTGCAGATTTGCTATCACTATATACTTTAGTAGGAGAGCAAACTGTGATTTGTAAGTCTTGCATTAATCTTTCCAGCCACATAACCTCACAAATTCCCTGTGCAATTGCCCGAAACTCTGCCTCAGCACTACTCCTTGCCACAACAGTCTGTTTCTTACTTCTCCATGTAACCAAATTACCCCACAGCTTGGTGCAATATCCCGAAGTTGACTTACAATCTTCACTTCCAGCCCAGTCCGCGTCAACAAACCCATCGATATTTCTGTTCTCCCTTTTTAGAAACATCAAGCCTCTTCTTGGAGTACCTTTGAGATATCTCAAGATATGGTTCACAGCCTCTAGGTGTCTCTGAGTAGGTGAATGCATGTACTGGCTTACTACACTTACAACATAAGCAATATCAGGCCGTGTGAGAGACAAATAGATCAACCTACCAACCAACCGTTGATATCTTCCTATATCCATAGAGGGCACATCGTCTTTAACCTTGCTCTTCCAATTTTTCCCAAGTGGAATTCCTACTGGTTTGCACCCCAGTTTCCCGGTTTCTTCTAGTAGATCAAGAGTGTAATTCCTTTGAGAAATGAAGATACCCTTTTTACTTCTAGCAACTTCCATATTGAGAAAGTACTTCAGGGGTCCTAGGTCTTTAACTTCAAACTCTTCCTTCAATTGATTCTTGAGTTTGTGAATCTCAACATTATCATCACCTGTAATTATCATCAACATACACAATAAGAATGGTCCTTTTATCTTCTCCTCTTTTAATGAAGATAGTGTGATCCGCCTTTCATTGAGTGTATCCCAGACGAGTGAGAGAAGAACTGAACCTGGTAAACCATGCACGTGGGGATTGTTTCAAACCATACAATGATTTCTTCAGTTTACAAACTCTTCCTTGTTCCTCTTCTGACTCGAATCTAGGTGGAATCTTCATATACACTTCTTCATCAAGGTTGCCATTCAAAAACACATTCTTCACGTCGAGTTGATGTAGTTCCCAGTCTAGATTGGCTGCAAGAGATAAAAGAACCGGATAGAGTTGAGTTTGGCCACAGGAGCAAAAGTTTCTTCATAATCAATCTCATATGTTTGTGTGAAGCCTTGAGCCACTAATCGAGCCTTATACCTCTCTACCTCTCCATTTGCTTTATATTTTACTGTGAAGACCCCCACTTTCTTATCCTTTGGTAAGTCAACTACTTCCCAAGTTCCATTATCATGCAATGCTCTTATTTCCTCCTGCACGGCTTTCTTCCA
Source organism: Morus notabilis (assembly GCF_000414095.1). NCBI lineage: Eukaryota > Viridiplantae > Streptophyta > Magnoliopsida > Rosales > Moraceae > Morus > Morus notabilis. The sequence goes on from NW_010362248.1 coordinate 100,327, forward strand.
CTTCGGATCTTTAATGGCTTCATGGATATTTCTGGGAATTCTCTCCCTATCAATCTTCGCTGTAAAGGCCTTAAATCCAAAAGACAACTTTGTGCAGGTTAGAAAATTGTAGATAGGATGCTTTGTGCATGTTCTTACCCCTTTCCGTCTTGCAATTGGCACGTTCAAGTCACTGCTTACACCAGGATCCAGTTCTCAGTTCAATGATTGGTCTTGTTGAGGAGCTTTTGGCCTTCTAGAATAAACCTGAAATGGTCTCTCAGAATTTGGTTGCTGCTCCTTCTCTTGATCATGACTCGAACTAGGACTAGGGATAGGAATTGGACTCGAGGTTTCTGGTGGTGAACTAGAGGCATCTTGTGATACATCTTGTAATATTGGAAGAGACACAGTGGGATCCCAATGCTCATTTTCATTGGCATTCTCCTCCTGGAGATAAGTGTTGGGATAGAATAATTGATCCTCATAGAAAGTCACATCACACGAGACAGAGAATTTCTTGAGAAAGGGAGAATAACATTTGTAGCCTTTTTGGGTTGGTGAATATCTGACAAATATGCATTTAAAAGCCCTGGGATCTGGGATCAAGTTTACTTCTATTTGGCTGTTTGTTATGGACAAAAACAGTGCAGCCGAATACCCTTGGGGACAGAGAGTTGAACAGATTTACATTTGGAAAATGATCAAGGACGACACTTAGAGGAGTTCAGAATTGAAGTGTTTTTGAAGGCAGTCGATTAATCAAATATGTGGAAGTGAGGATTGCCTCCCCCCCAGTAGGAATTAGGAACCGAACTAGTGAACATGATTGACCGAGCAACCTCCAACAAGTGATGATTTTTTCTTTCTGCAACCCCATTTTGTTTAGGTGTATCAACACAGGAACTCTGATGATATATCCCTTTATCCCCCAAATATTGGCCAAACTCATTTGAAAAATACATGCCCCGGATATTGGATTGGAAAACATTTTGGACAAATTTTTGGAATTGTTTAAACCAGTAAAATGCCTAAGATTTATCATTCATCAAGTATATCCAACACACCCTAGTATGATCATCTATGAAAGTGATAAACCACTGAGTTCTAGTTAAATTAACTGTTCACTATGGATCAACTGAAATGGTCTTGAGGGTTTGTATGTATGTGGTGGATATTTTACTCTGGTTTGTTTGGCAAGAACACTCTTCACAACGAAACAAAACTCTCTCTTTATTGATAAAAAGATTAGGATACAAGACTTTCATATAAGAAAAACTTGGGTGTCCTAAGCGTTGATGCCATAACATAATGTCAGAATTAGAAATAACTGACATGGACATTTTATTTTGTGACTTAGCTCTACTGGAATCCTTGGCTCCTAAGAGATAGTATAGGCCATCTTTCTTCTCAGCAATGCCAATCATCTTTCCCCGAAGAACAGTCCTAAAATTCACAGTGAGAAGGGAAAAAAGTCACAACACAATTAAGATCTTTTGTTAACTTACTAACTGACAAAAGATTATATGTCAATTTAGGCACATGTAAAACCGAATTTAATGTCATTCAGTAAACAAACTACGCCCCTTCCAACCGCAGGTGACATTTTTCCATCAACAACCCAGACATTAATCAGGTTATTGCACCTGTCATATTTCTCAAAAAACTCCATTGACCCGGTCATATGGTCAGAAGCCCCTGTATCCAACAATCTGCTTGCAGTGACTTTGACAAGTACGCTTGACTCATTATACCTGTTTGTGCCATAGCTGCAGTGGGAAGTTTTGAATTCTAACTTGCGGATCCTATTGAGACCTGAGTTTGGTTTGAGAAGCTGCCGTAGCATTTCCAACTGCTCTGTTGAGAAATTAAGTCCAGCAGCCCTGTCCAAACCTGTCTCCACCATGCGGGTTGATTTCGACTCCACTATGTGGGCTGAACTGGATTGCCCGCGTTACTTCCTTGGTTTCCAATCTAGTGGCTTGCCATGTAAATCCCAGCAAGTTTCACGAGTGTGATAGGGCTTATTACAATAATCACACCAGGCCTTGTCCTTTGATTGAGAACCACGGCTGCCATCTTGTTTGTATTGAGACCCACGACTGCCATCTTGTTTGTTCACCACAAGTACAGACCCTCGTGTTTCCAAGGACGGCGCGTCATGGCTAGAGGGATTCATCATTACCCGTTTCCTACTTTCTTCCCTCCTGACTTCAGCAAAAGCTTCTCGGAGGGTTGGAAACGGTTTCATCCCAAGCAGCCGTCCACGTACTTCATCTAAATCCGGATTCAGCCCTGCAAAAAATCAAAGGTACGCTCTTTCTCAAGCATTTTTTTGTATTTTTCTGTGTCAACAGCACACAGCCATCCAATTTCATAAAAGATATCCATTTCTTGCCATAATTCCATAAGAGAATTATAATACTCAGTGACAGTAAGACTTCCCTGGATGGTGTTGCGAATCTTCGATCTAATCTCAAAACATTGAGACGTGTTTTCAAGATCGGAATAGATTTCTTGGACCGCCTCCCAAATCTCCTTTGCTGTCTTGTAAAACAGATAAGTTCGTCCAATCCTTGGCTCCATAGAATTAATAAGCCATGCCATGACGATCGAATTTTCTGCCTCCCAAGTGCTGTAATTTGGTGCTGTGTCCGGTGGTGCTGTGATTGCTCCTGTCAAGTATCCAACCTTCCCTCTACCTCTGACCACAAGGATAACGGACTGAAACCATTCTCGGAAATTCAGCCCATTAAGCTTGTGCTATGTGATTTGCAGAGAGTGGCTGTCAAGCGAGTGTGTAGATCCGGATATAGGTCCTGAAGATGCTAGATTGACTGCTGTTGAAGACTCCTCTGAGGGCGTATTTGGCTGTCCTCCAGACATTTTTTCCTTGGCTAGTCACCAGTACCAGTGGCTCTGATACCATGAAACAAGAAAAACAGAGAAAAGAATAATTCTTGCTTGATTATTCTCATTAACCTTGTCAGAATATATACACTTAGTGAGCCATAAGTCACGGTAATTAGGAAAGAAAAACTAGGGAAAAGAATCCTTAAATTATGCTAGACAATCCTATAATATCTTCCTAATTTATACTTTCCTATTTTGACTAAATCAAACAATACGGAAAGAATACAAATGAATATTTACAATTAATTGACTAAATCTCCAACAAAGAAGACTCATGAATAATCCCTTCCTTTTGAAAACATGGGGAGAGAATCTGATTGAAATAATCTCTGGCATTGTTAGAACGAAATTGCTTAATTCTCACATCAAACTGAGTTTTGATCACGTTGTAAAAATTGGGAAAAACACTACCAACATCCGATTTGTGTTTCAGGAGATAAATCCATGTTACTCGGGTACAATCATCAATAAACGAGACAAATCACTTAGCACCAAAAACATTTGGAACTGTAGAAGGTCCCCAGATATCACTATGAATGAGAGAAAAAGGAATAAGTGTTCTTGTATTACTTATTGGAAAGGAAGCATGTTTATGCTTGGCAAGTTCACAATCATTACAATGAAACAATTCAATCGTAGACTCTTTGAATAACATAGGAAACATCAACTTAAGGACACTAAAAGACGAATGAACCTAGACGACGATGATAAAGCTAAACTTTATCTTTATTTGACATAACTGACTCAGAAATGAATGATGTAGATAGAGAATTCTCAACATTAGTTCTTCCGCTTTGGGCTTCCAGGTAGTAAAGACCGTCCCTCTCACTAGCACGTCCAATCATCCTCCTCGTGCCCTGTTCCTAAAATACACAATATGAGGGAAAAAAAGTTACACTGCAATTGAAGTCTTTGGTAAGCTTTTGAATGGAGATGAGGTTTGCAAAAAGTTTTGGGACATGAAGAACATTTTTAAGTGTGAGAGTCATTTATATAAATGTCCCCCTGACCGGCTACAGTAATAATAGAACCATCAGCTATAGTTATTTTCCTATTACTAGAACAAGGAATATAGGAAATAAAACACTTGGAGGAATAGGTCATGTGATCACTGGCTCCGGAATCAATCACCCACATCTTTGAAGGAATTTTTTTTTAGACATTAGCAACACAAGAGGAAGAAGTGATACCTGAAAACACCAATGAACATGTACCTGCCGAGGAAGATTTCTCAAGAGATCCCAAAAACATCTTCAACTTATCAATCTCTTCTTTGTCGAATCTTGAAATTGAATTCTGTGATCCCTCTTCATTGCCCGAATAGCTGTTAGCCACATGTGCTTGTCCTTGCTCATTTGTAGCAGAATTCATGTTCATATTCGGAGGTCTCCCATTCAGTTTCCAGCAGTTTTCCTTAGTGTGTCGATGTTTCTTGCAATACGAACACCACAAGGAATCTTTGTTGGATTGTCTTGAAGATACAACCTATCTGTTTTCTTCTTTTTGGCGTTGTTTCAAGCCAAAATATCTTACAGCCTTTCTGTTATCCTCCTTTTGGCGCTGTTCTGAGCCAAAACTCCTTGTGCTATTAGCCTTTGACACCAAGGCTGAATTCTCCACAGTGTGCGCTTCAATCATAACCCCTTTTCTTCCTTCTTCAGCAAGGACGAGAGCAATTGTCTCGTTCAATGAAGGCAGATCATCCTTTCCGAGTATCTGTACCCGTACAGCATCAAACTCCACATTCAACCCTGTGAGAAAATCATAGATTCGTCCTTTTTCAACAAATCTTTTAAGAATGGATGCATCTTCACTACACTTCATTTGAATGCATTAGTAATGGTCCATCTCTTGCCAAAGACCCTTCAAATGATTAGAGTATTCTGTGATTGGCCGATTTCCCTGCTTGGTGGCTGAGATTTTGGTCTTGATTTCATAAATTTGGGCAGCATCGTTGACTTTTGAGTAGGTTTCTCTCACGGCATCCCATATCTCCCTACTTGGTGGCTGAGATTTTGGTCTTGATTTCATAAATCTGGGCAGCATCGTTGACTTTTGAGTAGGTTTCTCTCACGGCATCCCATATCTCATTTGCTGTACTCAAATACATGCATGTGTCACTGATTTCTGGCAGCATAGAGTTCCATAACTAGGACATCACAAGTGAGTCCTGTTCATCCCAAGCATCAAACTTAGGGTCTCCCTGTTTAGGCCCATTACCGAGCAAATGGCTCAGTTTGCCTCTTCCCTTCAAAAACGTGCGAACCAATTGAGACCACTTAAGATAATTCTTTCCATTTAATCTGTAAGCAGCCTGAATATTCTGCAAATCCCCTGTAGAAGAGTTGATGTTGCTCTCAGTCGAGGAAATCACTGAAGACTCAGTCGTGTTGCTGGTTGTAGTTGCGTCTGTCATGGTGCTTGGATAAATCGATCACGTTTTAGAGGGTGATAGCAGAAAAGAAGGAATAAAGGGTTGGTCTTACAATAAAAGGATTCAAGCGAACAGTAACAAGGCTGAGAAATAACGCTGAAATCACTGATTGAAACAGGCTGAAAGAAACAGAGAGAATCGAGAAGAAACAACCCAAAAAAGAGCCTAGGGCTCTAATACCATGTCGCAATATCAATTGGGAGAAAAAGTGATTCTTTCATATGTCGAATAGGTTACAACTAGGCTGAGATATATACACAGCTGCAGCCTAAAGAATAGGAATTAAATCTCTACAAAATAGAAAACTATCTAAACATAATATACACTTAACAAAATCTTCTAGAAATCAGGAAATCACACATAATCCTCTACAGTCACATAGTTTCCTAATAAGGCCTCATACTTCAACAACCAAATAATTTTTCGAACATCTTCCTAGTATTAGTAATAATTAGTAGCATATCAATACTTAAATTTTCTGTTGTAGCAGTCATTAAAGATTCGGTCTCATCTACTCCACATCTCGGATCTAAAATGGTTGCTAATTCATATAACATAAGACAACCGGACCAATAACTTTTAAATTTAACTTTCATTAGCTTAACTATACTTCCAAAAAGTTCAGTATCCCTATTAAAAAGTTGATGCAAAGCTAAATGTGCAGTAGGATAATAAACTCCGGAAAGTAATTCAGTAGCATTGTAGAAAACTTCTAAAAATTTAAAAAAGTACTCACCAATACTCCAATCTGTATTGAAAATTAAAATTTAATCGTTCTTACTGTTCACATACGTTGTGATGAGCTGTTGATACGGGAGTGTTGCCTTCAATATTAAGTAGGTGGAGTTCCACCTATCTCTCACATCAGTTGGAAACTTTCTTGGGCGCATCTGGCTACTACTGCAATATTGTCAGAATTCTTAGAGCCGAGCTGATATGAAGGATAAAGATTCTCTAATATTTGTTAGATTAGAAGAAATATATTCAATTCCGAATTGTACTACTAAATTTATTATGTGACACGCACACCGTTCATGAAAAATTCCGCCACCTAACGCTGGTTTCAAACTACGTTCAAACATGTTAATAGTTAGTTGTGTTAGCTGAAGTATTATCAAAAATAATAGTTAAAACTTTATCTTCTATCTCATAAAACCCAAAAATTTCCATTATTATTTCAAAAATAGCATTTGCGTTATGAGAAAATTGACATAAATGAAAATCTATTATTCTCTTTTGTAAAACTCATTCATCGTCAACATAATGCGCCGTGACGCATAAATATCTAGTTTTATTGCACCCCTCCTATAGATCAGAAGTACAAGATATAGTAGTATTAAAAGACCTAAAATTATCAACTAGAGATTGTCTCAATATCTACTTTCATGCAATCAGAACGAGTTGTGTTTCTACTTATCCGTTTAAATTGCGGGCAGAATGCCGTCTGTATGAATTCTTAGAACGTCGCATCATCTGCAAAAGAAAGAGGTAATTCGGCTCCTCACGAGCACGTTGTGCATTATATGTAAAATTTTACAATCCTTGTGATGTAAGTGATAGTGTTTGTTGAAGGGAGTCCACACTCTCACCTTGGTGCAACAGTAAACATACTTTCCAATGTCTATCCAGATGACCAGTACCCCCACTCTTTTTATTAGAAAAGTGTTTTTTACAATATTTACATACCGCAGGAATTTTCATTTCACCTGTTTTTGGATTTGATCGGGGCGCCTCTATGAAATGCTGTCATGCTGAAGCAGTTCGCGGTCTTTTTCCCATGTTGCGTTCTCCAACTTCCTCGTTGTGCACTGAAGCATTATCAACCGAAGTAGTTTCCGGTTCAGTGGGGGTGGGGTTGTGAGCCATCATTTCATCCTCGAAAAATGACTCATCACCAAGCTCAGGGAAAGCAGTGGAATTAGAGAAGTTTGATGCGGGTATTTTCTTGAAATTGATTGAACTTTGTAAATGAAAGAGCAAGAATTTGAGTAATCACGAGAGAAAAGCTTAGAGGGTATTTGGTTGGAGGATTCAAACCATGATTTGAATCATGGTTCATGATTCGCTACAGTATTTTCTCTCACAAAAAATACACATAAATCGAAAATGATTCTAATCACATGATTCGAATCCAAAAACCAAACGTCTCCTTAGAATCAAAATCAAAGAGACAATATGAGAGATAGAATGAGAGTGAGATGAGAAATTGAGAGTGAATTGTTGCGTGAGATTTAGGATGAGATTAAGAGGTACTTATAGGGGTTTTTGGAGTTGATTTTCAGATTGTGACCGTTGGGCCCTTCACGGGCCCTACAGTCACAATCCTCACAGGCTGGGAGGGATTTCGCGGGCCGAACTTTTGCCTGGGCCGGGCCGAACGAGGGCCGTTTAGCAGGCCGAACTAGGCTTGGGCGGAACTGGGCTTGGGCCGGGCCACGGGCTGAGAAGGGCTAGGGCCGAGCCTCGGCCGCGGGCTGAGAAGCCGCGGCCCAACCCTAGCCCATCAAACGCGCCGGGCCGGCACAACCCGTAACAGAATCGTACCGGGCCGTGCCGAACCCGGCACTGTTACGGACTGGGACGGCCCAGCCCATTTGACAACTCTAGGTGGTAGAACTCGAGTCCCTTTTTCTTTTTTCAACTTTTCTTTTTGTTGCTCTCTAGTCTCTTAGACCCTTACGCTCTCTTGACTACCTCTACTCTTTATTTCCTCGATTATCCACTAATCCAATTCCCCACCATGTTCTCCAACCTCAAAATTAACCAAGAAGAAAAATGACTTACTTCCATGAATGCTTTCCATTTATATTTTGATAGCTATATATCAAAGACAAAACTACGAAACACCTCAACATGGAAGATATTCAAATAGAAAGAAAGATAAAGTAATAGAGTTTGATCACAAAATTACCTAGGTGGAGTTAGCAAACACTGAAGACAAGATGTTGATGGCGGTGAATGAATCCGGATAATCTAGCTCAAATATAATGGAAGTTTGCTACGTGTTGGAAAACTATCCATAAAGCTTTGTAGTCTTAACACTTTTTTTTTTTTTTAGAAAAACAAAGCAATGTTCACTGAAACTTTTAACAAATACCAAACAAGCAAACTCATTGAAACACCCAGAAATTCATACATTCTTGCATGAAACATTCAGTATATATACAGATAAACATCCTAAAATTTTCATATGCATACTAAATCACTTACTAAGCCATAAAATTAAACATTCGTCCATTGAATTGTTCATTATTCATTTTCTTGTTCATTTTCTTTCCATTTTCTTTTTGCTTCAACGCAATCAAACAGATTACTACAGTAATCTAAACAGATCATATCATATATCGATAAACAATTTAAATCTGCAATCTAAGGCCATTGCTTGCTTACAGTTCTTCAGGCCGTTGTTTAATTAGGAGGAAAGTTGAGAATCAAATTGCAATAGGAAGAAATCCAACTCCAGAGATGTTCTTGACCGTAACATATGCGCGATAAGTAGAATCCTCTCTGTTTTTTTTCCTCTCTCATATTTCCTGAGAAAAAGTGGTTGAACATTTTATATATACAGCATGTTAATGGGTACTCAAGCGGTGGCCAAAACAAAAGAAGCTAAGTGATCAACAAATAAAAACAAAGGAAGCCGAGTAAAAACTAAAGAAGAAGAGGGCGAAAGGAGGGACCTGCAAGCGGTGATTGGCCTTTTGAAGCACCATCAGAATCTCTAGCCAACCATCGTCTCGTTCGTTCCTCCACACTCAGTTCATTCTTGTATGCAATCTCTCTTTTTTTCTTTTCTATGTGTCCGCACTTGCTATGAAAAACCAGTTTGAAGAAGAGAGACAAAGGAGGATGAGGTTTTGATATCGATTCGACTCAAATAGCTGCTTTAAACTTCAATCGGTTTGATCAATCGATTTGAGGTCGTATCCCAAATTTAACCTTTTCTCAAAGTATACAATAGAGGAAAATGAGAAGGACAAAAATGGAACAAAAAGATTAATAAAGCTTCCCCAAGAAGCTAGTAAAGGCAATTAGTAATATGTAACTACTAGGGAAGGCAGGCACGCGCAAGGCAATTTAACCTTTTCTCAAAATATACAAACATGAAATGAGGACGAAAAAAATGGAGCAAAAAGATTATCAAAGCTTTTCCCCCAACAAGCTAGTTAAGCTACTTAGTAATAGTAGTTAAAGCAGCACGTGCCTTGCACGTGCTTGCTTTTGCAGCCTAGTAATTGTGGTAGGTGATTACAATGTCTATGTAATAGAAACAAATGTACTAACAAAAAAGATAGATATATAGTAATGTTCTCGACTATATGTTCCAACAGATCAATTGACGTGTAAGCGTAGCTAAATATTTAATTTTATCCTTTAATGTCATATAACACAATAATTTGTAAACAACACGAAAATGCATGTCATTTAGTTGTGGATGTGAAAAAGTTTTCTTACCAATACATATCTATGTGTGTGTGTGTCAAAGCATAAACTCAAAGAAAATGTTAATTACTTGGAGCTGGTAAAGTTTTTTGTCCCAAATTAGAAAGAAACATTCTTAACTTTAATTGCTTTCTATAACTAATATAAAAGAGTGAAACTCTTCTTTTGCCGTTGTTGATGGCCTTTACTTCATTACACTTATGGTTGAAGGAATAAAAAGACGGGGGTCTAAGGTTGGGAGTCTAAGAGCCTTACTCATTTGAGCATAAAATAGAAAACTGATTTTAACAAGAGACATGTATGGTGTTAAAACACAATCATGCACTAATATCTAAGAGTGGAAAAAGTCAAATCTTAGTTTCGCAATCTAAATAAAACCTTGAACTCTTAGATTTAGAAATCCAAATAAAAATACACTCAATGATGGGTTAAATTAGGTACATCAAACGCATTAAAAAACAGACTGAAGTACCAAATAACTCCCAAAAAGGACCAAATTATTACCATAGGACAATGAAATCAAATAAGAGACTAAATTATTACCATAGGACAATGAAATCAAATAAGACTACAACTTGTACGGCTCGTAAAAATTGTTCAACAATAAAATGGTGTTTCTCAAAGAACCAAATACCCTAATTGAATCATCAGAAACCATCAAAAAGTTCAATATAACATCTCTTGTGAACCTCATTATATATTTCATTGAAAGAAATCTCAAACAGTATATCGTTCCCTAATCAAAATATGGTCATCAACATAAATATACCAAAAATCAAACAACAAGAACCAGACTTTCTTATGACATCCAAGAAAATTAAAAGATATTTCTAGTCAAGAAAGCTAGTCTCCCAAATAGCATTTCTCACCTGGCGAAGATCCCTTCCTTTAGAATCCTCCCAACGCCCTCTTTTCCACTTTGGCAAGAATCACATTAAAGTTTCACCTAAACAATTACAACTTGAGCAAGAAGCATTAAAATCAAACTTCAGTAAACCAATCTGTTCATCAGATTTTCGTCGTTTTATACTAATCATAAGCATTAAGAAAGAAACAATGGCTGTGAATGAAAACGCAGATAGAACTTTTTCTGAAATCAAGTCCCAAAATCCAAAAAACACAGAGAGAGAGAGAGAGAGAATTAAAAAAGACTGCTTCTGAAATGGGTTTCTCTTGGAATAAGAAAATAGGATTTAGGAACATGGGTTGTGTCTTATTCCTCACCATCGTCTTCGAAAGCTTCAAAATTCCTCCGCTTCCCCATCACCTTCGCAGCAGAGACATTCATCGAAGCTGATTGCTGCTGGAACTTCTGGACTGTATCGGCTACAATTATTCCTTCCCATGAGAGCTTTAACTCGTAATCAGAGGTCTCGGAAGTACCGGAATTGACATTGTCCCCGATGACGACAACGAGATTGAGGCTCTCCGGCACAGGACCTGCGAGGAGCAATCGGGCTTCAGAAGCACCGCCAAAATTCCCAACCATCGACTAATTGGAGTTGTTGTCATCTGGTTCGTTCCTCTTTCTTTGGCTCTTGTGCTAGAATCGCTTGTTAACGAATAAGCTCTTTCGGAATAGTTAATCCAAGGGCCAAGCACAGAAGGAGCTCTTTTTTTCAATAGTAGAAGATCGCACAGAGAAGTAAGGCTTAGAAGTCGCTAGCCCCCATTCTCATCTTCAAAGTATGAGTTAAGCGATGACTCCAACGATCAACGTAAAAACTCTGAATGAAAAGGGGCCAAAAAGGAAAGAAAAAGTTAACGGAGAGCTGCTTTAAGTCATAACTATAGTAAGATACTAGTGTGTTACCCGTGCATTTGCACGGTGGTATAGTTATCAATGAAAACATTTCTAGGAGGATTTTTAGGACCCGTTCACTTCATGTATCCCACTCGAGTACAGTCCATTTAAATTGAATTTTGGGCTGAGGTTTGCGTTCATCAACCAAAACTCGAGTGTGAAACTCGAGTAATAACTCTGATTTCAGAGGGCCCGTTCACTTCACTAACTTCAATTTTATGATTTGAGTAAGAAAAGTGAACTTGAGTTATTTTTAATTGGAGTTGCAATGTGAATTTTGAGTTAAGTGTTTAGTAAGAGATTGATGTGACATTTAAAACTTGAGTTATGTGTTCACTTGCACACAACTAAACTCACCACTTACACAAGATATTGCATTGGATTTATCTTCATTTTCTGGACCTACATAAGCCAATGTTAAATAGTCTTGCAAACATTTGATGTGAGGCAGCTTAAACAACTACATAAAATTATGCAGAGGCATTACACAACTTCATTTCAAGAATTTAAAATGAACATGCTGTACACTTTAGTGTAAACGACATCCAAGTAAGGGAGACACAATGAAAACGACGAATGGGTGGAGTTGGCAGTGTAATCATCCACCGGGTTTAGGCAGAGGCACAAAACAATGCAACAAACTTGGCTTATGACAGTAAAGGACATCAAACAATGCCTAATGCCGTTCCCTATGGGCACCAAATCAGAAGACATCACTTGTTCCATGTAATTCTTGCAATCTGCATATTCAACAAATAATAGTGATAAGATAACTCCAGTACTTGATGACATTCAAGGGTATATGAGAGGCAATAAAGTGACAGTTCAGCCAAAACATTTTCCATGCAACAGAAAGACAAAACAGACAAAACATTTCCCATTATCAATGTCAATGCAACAGAAAGACATGTAAGGAAACAAATACTATTTTCAAAGTGAACTTGAATTACAATTACGGAAAGGAGATGAGTTTACCTATTTGTCTCATAATCCTTTTTTGGTGAAAAAGGAGTAGTGTTGAGATACACAATTGTTATGAACTGCAAGTGCGGATGAATGAGTAGCCCATATTTATCAGTGTCAAACTTCAGGAACTAGCATAAATGGGCTCATCATAAGCTCTTACAGTAAAGTAAAAAAATGCAAGACTAGTATCAACCACGATAATAATACTTATAATAATTAACTACTAGCAATATGAAAACCAAAACGTAATAAGTGATAAAAGAATGAGCCAGTACCTCATTGAGGACACAAATAAACTATCAATGCCGGTTGTTCTCATATGCAGCCCACATACTATTAGCTATTTCATCCCTCAATATGTGCATTTGTCGTCGGTGCGGACGGTTTTGATGTTGTTGGCTTCCCCGATCAGGATTGTGATTCTGATTCACATCTTGCTCCGTGTTGAGTGGATCAATTTCTGCTACCGGAATGGCGTCTCTCATGTAGTGGGTGAGTAGATCATCGTTGTGGTTGTACATATATATGAAGTTGTGTAGAATAGCACAAACAAGTGGAATATCTATTTGTGTCTGTATCGGGTAGTTATTAATGCACTTAAGAATACGAAACCTGGCTTTCTAGACGCCGAATGTGCGCTCGATACAATTTCTGAGGGAAGAATGTGTGTAATTGAATAGCTCACGCTGAGTTTGGGGCCGACCCGCCTTGCCCGATAATCTTGAAGGTGGTAAGTGCTCCCCCGGTACGGTGCCAAGAAACAATCATTGTTTGCGTACCCAGAGTCGACGAGGTAATATTTACTTGTTGTGTGCGTTAGAATATATTACGTGAATGTATTAGTTCCACATGGAAGCACAAACGTGTAGTTTTTGAAAATTAATGGAAGATCAAGCTTACACATACCTTCTGGTGGAGTAGGGAAATTTTTTTCCCTTGTTTCTGTTGCGGATGCAAGCACACGTGCATCATGAGCAGAGCCCTCCCATCCAGCTAACATGTATGTGAACCTCATGTCGAACGAACAGACTCCTAATACATTTTGAGAGAAGAACCCCTTTCGATTTCTCCATACCTCAGCATTTGCAGCGGGTGGAACACATGGTACGTGAGTACCATCCAGAGCGCCAACACAATTCTACGTAGTAACTAATTACCATACGCAACAACGCAATTCTACATATATATCTTAAAGAGTAATTAGTTTAGGAAAAATACCTGGAACCATGGCAGATACTTGTTTCCACGCGCGGCTACGACAGGATCAATAATGTCGAAGTTTGGTGGTGTAAGGAAGTCAAAACGGAGCTCATACAATGCCTTCAAAACAACGTGGAAATACTTTGAAATGGTAGCACCCGAATGCTGCAATTGATCTTATGACTCCCTGTTGTTTGAACTTTGACATACAATGTATAGGAAAATAAAAAGTTGCTCGTGCACATTCATATTCCTAGTCGGTCTTAAAAGCCCTTTAAGCTCAAGCAACGTACTAAGACGCTTGAAACAATCACTTCCCATTCTAATCTTCAACCTAATAACGTCCTCATGTCCAGCACGTAGGTATTGAACACGCATTATACCTGTGAGTACGGAGGTATGCTTTGGTTAAGGCAGTGGTCTTTCCATGTATGTGTAGTAATACCACAAAACTACTGCTACTGCCGCAATCTCATAATCGTCATCTGAGTCGTCACTATCATCGTTTTCAGGAACGTGGTTTGAGGGACCTGCATTCCACATTGCTACCTGCAAGACATGCATAATGAAAGAATAACAAACGAATATATATGAAATGGTCATCTCATCCGCAAGTAAAGGTGACTACACATAGTACATCAATAAATATTGTTCTACGCAATGCAACTCAATAACCATAGTCAATACAACACCAGCACGGCCGTAGTAAACATAATTAGCAAAGTCTACTCAAATACTATGTTGAAATCTAAAAATGAGAAATGATGTTTAATTGTATGAATACAGACAATGGTAAAAACAATATTTTATGGAACTCAATGCTGGTCTGGACTGCCATCGCCACCAAAGTGTCCCGATTGCGGCGGAAAGTGAGGCATGTAGTATGGTGTTTAGGGATTATACGCAGCTGGTTGTTGGGGATTGTAGTTTTGGGGATTTGTAGGAAATGGTGGGACAGGTTGTTGTCCCCCAAAGTTTAGGGGCCGTGGCATATTGTTGGTGGGTTGTTGGCCATAGAAGGGAGCCGGTTGCATATAGTTGCTGGGTTGTGACATGAAGTTGGGAAATTGTGGCGCCATAAACTGTGTCCCCGTAGAGGCATGGGGGTTTGAGAAAGGTCCATGTGATTGAGTCCTTGACGTACTGATTGTTCTTGTCACGAAGAAGTTACGTTGAGTATCACTCATTCCCACAAACAGCTTCTGCATATTTGGATACCAAGCAATAGCCTCCAAAAACATTATTGCGGTTTCATCATCAAGCGCCATTTCCCTAATTATGCCCTGGCATTGGTCCTGGAGATCGACAATAGGCGCAGCCTGATTCGCACTAGAGCTTTTAGTGCGACTACTACGCTTGCTTTCAATAGAAGAGACAAGCTTGCCGATTAAATCCCTCGCTACAGGGTCACATATTACCTTATGTGAGGACTTGGCTGGTTTCTTGCCGATCGCTTTCGAGGACGACGCAATGTTGAGACCTCTAGCTGCATTGTTCAAACCGGCCCGCATGGAGGCAATGAAACCATCTTCGCTGCCACCCTCATCAGATGTCGCCCTTTCTTCGTCGGAGATGTGTACTGGACCCTCATCTATGTTCGTTGGATTATCCAATCCCTTCTCAAATGCCCCACTTGCCCTCGTACCACCAAAGGCCTCATAGTACAAGTCCCAATTTTTAAGAGGCTGATTCTTTGCCGATTTTGCCCATTTCTTGTTCTGCATATGAATGAGCAAACAAAATGACCTTGGCAAAATATTGCAAGAATTGACTACCCATAGAACAATAATTGTTTAGACGTTTACCTTGGCAAAATCTTCCCAATATTCATCAGTGCACGTCACAGCACCGGTAACAGGGTCCCAGCCAAGTCCTATGTTATTGCGTAAGGTAAGCTCATGGTCAAACTTGGCTTTGAGACGGACTTTCATCTGCTGCACTTTGGCAGGGGTGACTTAATCCTTAAAGAACTATTGAAGTTGTTGCGCCCAATCCTCCCATGTTTTAGAATCAGGTTTCCGACCGTTGGCATCACGGAGATGTGTACTGGACCCTCATCTATGTTCGTTGGATTATCCAATCCCTTCTCAAATGCCCCACTTGCCCTCATACCACCAGAGGCCTCATAGGACAAGTCCCAATTTTTAAGAGGCTGATTCTTTGCCGATTTTGCTCATTTCTTGTTCTGCATATGAATGAGCAAACAAAATGACCTTGGCAAAATGTTGCAAGAATTGACTACCCATAGAACAATAATTGTTTAGACGTTTACCTTGGCAAAATCTTCCCAATATTCATCAGTGCACGTCACAGCATCGGTACCAAGGTCCCAGCCAAGTCCTGTGTTATTGCGTAATGTAAGCTCATGGGCAAACTTGGCTTTGAGACGGACTTTCATCTGCTGCCCTTTGGCAGGGGTGACTTAATCCTTAAAGAACTATTGAAGTTGTTGCGCCCAATCCTCCCATGTTTTAGAATCAGGTTTCCGACCGTTGGCATCACGATTGTAGGCAGCGAGTCGCATAAGCAACTCCTCTTTCTGCCTTTCAGTCCAGTGTAGAGTGGCTTCATCGTTAGGTTTCCCTCTCGACATCTAAAATAGGAAAGAAAGAAGCGTAACGACGCACAAGAAGAATGGCCGTACGCGTGAGTAAGATATTTGAAACAATCCAAGAACTAGACACAGTTATAAATGGCTCCGAACATTTTTCGAACATCACTGCCATTAACCAACGTACTACTACCTGGTTTTTACACGTAACAAGTGAGGCAATGTTATTACTGGCTCAGAAATTTTGTAGCTGAGTAATCGCAACAACACTCGAAGCATCATCCTTATAAGCAGGAGCGACGTAGCTGCCATGCTTCAGAGGCACTCGATAAATTCCAATTAAGCCGTAACTAACTGTCACATTGCCTACAGGACGCCACTACGACGAGTGTTCTAATTTTTGAACCAATTTCATCATTGCCAACATTACTTGTTTGTTAAGTGGTCATGTGAGATACGACCATAGGGGAGTCAATACACCAACAACAGAGGCAGTACATCCACAGGGGAGGCAACAAGCTAATGTAAAAACGGCAACAGGAGAGCCAATACAACAATAGGATAGTCCATAAGCTAAGGTAAAAACGGTAACAGCAGAGCCAATACATCCACAGGGGGAGGCAATAAGCTAGGTAAAAACGGCAACAACACAGCCAGTACAACAATGGGAGATGCCATAAGCTAAGGTAAAACAGCAACAGCAGAGCCAGTACAACAAAAGGAGATGCCATAACCTAAGGTAAAAACGGCAATGGAGAGAATATACGACAACAGGGGAGGCCATAAGCTAAGGTCAAAACTGCAACAGGAGAGACAATATGACAACAGGGGCATAAATAAGCTAAGGTAAAAACGACAACAGGCGAGGCAATACGAGAACAGGGGATGCAATAGCCACAGGGACAAACGACAATAGTGGAGGCAATACGACAACAAATAAGAGAACATTGTGACTGCAAACGACAACAGTGGTCTCACTACACATTGGCATCACAATACAAACGACAAGGAATATGTCTCAGTACACATTGCCATCACAATGCAAACGACAACCAATATCTCAGCATCAAATCAGTGAAAATGAAGAAGAACTACGGTGCAATCATGACAAATCCAGAACAAATAATGGTATATAGGAGATTAGTAGATGTGAAAGATCATACCCGGTTGGAACCAGTTGAGGACAAAGGCTTATCGTCTATCAAAACCCCCAAACGCGATCATGAGGCAGCGCGTACGACGGCTTGACACCGGAACCGCCGACGGTAACCTCTCAACGGAATATAACTAGTAGATGCAAGATTCTGCCGTTTGGCTGTACATCGACGCAATAAAACGGCCAACGGAGTTTGCCGGTTGCATCGAGGCGGATGAATGGTATCCGTGATGAAGATTCAAGGGCAGGGGCGGGGAACACTTCTAGGGTTGGGCATGCAACAAGAAATCGAGGCAAAAATGGTGGAAATAGGGGAGAGGTTTACCTTTTTTCGCAGCGGATCGACAAAGTAACCGATTCGAGTAACCTTCCCCCAATGGAGAGAATTGATTTTCACTCCAAAATCTGCAGACAATAGCTTTTTTCAGAGTGAAATCAGAAGGGGGAGGCAGGAACCAGAGTCCAGCGGGCAGAAAGCAGAGAGAAATCTGCACTGGGGAGGCAGGAACGAGGCAGCAACGGGAAGAAATCAGAGGAATCTGCACTGTTCAAGCACATGGAAACACTATAGAAGCACACTGCAGTAATGTGAAAACGACTGGTGTGCCAAACTCTGAAATCAGAGTTATTACTCGAGTTTCACACTCGAGTTTTGGTTGATGAACGCAAAACTCAGCCCAAATTTCAATTCGAGTGGGCTGTACTCGAGTGGGGGGGGTACCATCCAAAATCTTCAAACAATAAATAAAATAAAGGAAAACGATGGTAACACGATAAAGCAGCAAACTTAAGAAGCAAAATTCAATTGAACCAAAAACACATACAAAAGGTTACTATCCCATCAAATTCCAAATCAATCAGAATCATCGAGCTCTTAATAAAGTTTAAGGCTGAATTTCATAAACAATTTCACAATTAACCACCAGATTTTAAGAAATAATAAGAACAAGAGAAACTTGTTGATGAACAGTACAAAGAACTATGGTCTATAGGATGATGCTAGGAATCATGAAGAAAAGTAACATGAAAGAAAAATAAGAGAAAGAGACGAAAACATTCTCATACATTCCATTTTCCCACTTTTCCATCATTGCTTACCCCAAAAACTCTCAGCAACCAATGGTGTTCAAGAAAAAAGACAGAAAAACATTACAGCCAAAGTTCTCCTTACAACTTCGCTTTTCTTGTTGTATTTTAAGCTTTTCTTATATTCGAATATCCCTTAAGCCAACCACTTTGGGTGTGCTACTTCAAGCCTCGTCTCAGATTGCTGCAAAACTAAGAAAGCAATATAAGAAACATTCATAAAGTAGATCTATATCTGTAACACCTCGAGAAATTAAACAAGATTAATTAAGATAATGAAGATTTATTAATGTGCCTAATCTGATCTAATTAAATAATTATGTTTATTAAATGTTTCTGACGTGTAAATTTAAATAATTCTAACGTATTTAAATATTTTCAGTAATTATATTTTTATACCAGAAGTGTGTGTAGAGATATTTTCTGGACTGTCTTTTAAATATTTTGACACCTGTCTTTTTCTTTTTCTTATCTTTTTCCTTTTTCTTTCCTTTTCTTTTTCTTTCTTTCCTTTTTCTTCCCGTGCAACTCTCCCTCTCGCTGTCGTTCTCTCTCTCTCTCTCACTCTCTCTCTCTCTCTCTCTCTCTCTCTCGTTCTTCTCACACGCTCACTCTCTCTCTCTCTCTCTCTCTCTCTTGTTCTTCTCACACGCTCACTCTCTCTCTCTCTCTTCAAATTTGTCACCGTTTCCTCTGAATTTCAAACCAAAGAAGAATTTCAAGAAGTTTTCAACATCAAGAGAATGATTTGAGGTAAGATTTCTGAAAAACTTCTCTTGAATCTCAGATTTCTAGGTTAGAAAACTTATTTTGGTTTGAAATGGATTTTGAGTAAAATCATGGTAGAAATTGGGGATCTTTGATTCTATGAACTTGATTTAGTAACTAGAACTTGGATTTGGTTGTTTCCCCTTGAAATGTTTCGGATTTGAACTTGAAATTGCAGGTTTTTGGGCTTGATTCGGCAAGTTTTCTCGCACTTCAGTTCCCCACCGGTCTACCTATGCGGTCGACCGGATTGCACACCACCGGTCGACTGGTGGTGTTGCACATCTCTGTCACTCTCTCTCTCTCTCTCTCTCGTTCTTCTCACACACTCACTCTTTCTCTCTCTTCAAATTTGTCACCGTTTCCTCTGAATTTCAAACCAAAGAAGAATTTCAAGAATTTTTCAACATCAAGAGAATGATTTGAGGTCAGATTTCTGAAAAACTTCTCTTGAATCTCATATTTCTAGGTTAGAAAACTTATTTTGGTTCGAAATGGATTTTGAGTAAAATCATGATAGAAATTGGGGATCTTTGATTCTATGGACTTGATTTAGTAACTAGAACCTGGATTTGGTTGTTTCCCCTTGAAATGTTTCGGATTTGAACTTGAAATTGCAGGTTTTTGGGCTGATTCGGTGAGTTTTCTCGCACTTCAGTTCCCCACCGGTCTACCTATGCGGTTGACCGGATTGCACACCACTGGTCGACCAGTGCTGTTGGACATCTCTGTCACCAGTCGACCGGTGTACACAGGGTTTGACCCTGTTTTGTTCAAAAATACTGTTTTGACCTCAGTTTTCAAAGATAACCCAAATTAGCTTCATTTGGGGACCTAAAATAGATAGATTAGCATCTTTAATCCATGTTTTGGAATCAAAACCCTTGGAATGATGATTTGAACCATAAAATGAATTATAAAACTTGGAATTGGATTAAGGCGCACTAATAGGAAATCAAAGTGTATAATTGAGATTGAATTGCTTTAGGAATGAGAGTTTGCTCCTAACGTGTTATTTATGGTGAATGCTAGCTGAGGACTCGGATTGAGGGGCTTTGAGGAAGCGAAAGTCAGAATAGTGCAACGCTAGCCACAAGTTTGGTACTTACGATGTAGGATTTCTTACCCCTTTCTTTATTAGCTTGATTTTAAAAGAGTTTTGGCCTTGCAAATATTTTAAAGAAATGGCATGTTTGCGAAAGAAAAATATTTTCAAAACAATAGCTTGATTTTAGCTATTAGAATTACAATGAACTATGTCAGAAACTTTAATGAATCATTTCTAAAGATAAGAGATCTTGCGAATCAGTAAACCGACTAATGGCCTAGATAGGATATGGAGAGTGTATCTTTAGGGGCAGAACCCGAAACCCGGACCGGACCACTACGGTGGTATTAAGGCTTGTGCTTGTGGTTGTGTAAGTAATTTATCAGAGGATAAATTACTTGCTGATGCCTGTAATACGGAATTTTCAGTTTATATTCCTTTCAAAAAAAGGATGTGAGGTTCCGGCTATTGTGTTAGAACTGAATGTCTACATTTATTTATTTATTTTTCTATTTACTCGTTCATTCATTTAATTACTTGTTTATAAAGCTTATTTCAAATTACATCCTACTGGGCCTTTCGCTCATGTTTTCTTTGTCTTATAAATATTAAACCCCTCCAAGGCGACGCGAGGAGTAGTGCGGAGTAGGTTAGTTAGTTGCTACCATCCGATTAAGAGAGGATTGTGTTCATCCTCCTTGTGCATAAATGTAAGAATTGTAAATTCTTTAAACTCTGAACTTTGGATTTCTAGACTGTGGTTGATGTCTGTAATGTTATTTACATGTTCATGTATGTACAATACTATAGATCCTGTGGATGAAGCCCTGAACGATGTCAAAGGCTTAGTTATAAACCTCTTGAAATCAGAAAGTGCGGAAGACCCCGTAACTTTCTTGTAGTTTATTTTTAGCTAAATAGTGGGGCTCGTTCAGAGATTTCTAATATTTTTACTTTTGATTTTGATTATTATGATTCTCAATGTTTAATAATCTTCTTAATCACGTTTAACTCATAGACGAGCCTCCACGTCACTAACCCTGGATTCGGTTGTCCTTGTGGTTGATGGAAAAAGATGGCTAGACTACTTGACAAGAGAAGCTGTACCACCTGAGGTTGGAACTTCGGCCTACAAAAAGTGGAAATCTGAATATTCCATGGTGAAGGCATGGCTGTTGAACTCGATGGAACTAGCAATCAGCCGTGTTTACCTCTACTACAAAACAACAAATGCAATTTGGGAGATGGTAGAAGCGATGTACTCTGACTTAGGAAATTCAGCCCAGATTTTGGAATTGAAATCTGCCCTAAGAGAAAAGAGGCAAGGTAATCTAAGTGTAACAGAGTATTATAACGAATTACAAGTCTTATGGTAGGAATTAGATCTATGTCAGGATTTCAATTAGAGCTGCTCTACGGATAGTGCTAAATTCAAGAAGTCGCTTGACAAAGAACGAGTATTTGATTTCTTACTCGGTCTTAATAAGGATTTGGATGAAGTCTGAGGTCATGTGCTTGGTTTCAAACCATTCCCTGAAATTAAAGAACTATTCCCTGAAGTGAGACGTGAAAAAGCTCGGAAGAGAGTAATGCTTGGGAAAAAGAAGATCAACCCTACACCCACTACTGAACCGCCACACTAAGAATCAGCTTTAGTTGTCAAAAAAAAATTTCAGACCTGGTTGAGGGAACCGAAATCAAAAGAGGAGTGATAGACCTTGGTGTGATCGCTGCCAGTGTCATGGACACACCAAAGACACATGCTGGGAAATCCATGGAAAACCACTGGACTGGAAGCCAGCATGTTAACGCTGGCGCCAACAGAATTCAGGAGAAAGCTGAGGCTTCACAGCCTTATCTGGAGAAGGAGAAAAAATTCCAGAACCCAATTCTGGTTCGACATTTAGCAGGGAATAATTGGAACAACTTGAGTTTATCCTGTCCCGGCTTCCATCCTCAACTTCATCATCCTCAGGTCCGACAGCAGTAGTTACACAAAAGTGTAATTTTCTTTCTGCCCTAACAACTAAAACTACTAACAAAGTTTGTTGGATTGTTGACTCGGGAGCCTCAGACCATATGACAAACAGTAGGAGCATTTTTTCAAGTTTTGAACCATGTGATAATGATTTGAAAATTAAAATTGCGGATGGCTATTTGGCACCAGTAATAGGAAAAGGGACAGTGAGAATTTCTGATCATATAACTTTACACTCTGTGTTGTATATACCAACCATTGCCTGCAATCTTTTATCAGTTACAAAGTTAACAAAAGATATGAACTGTTCTTTGTGTGAGTTTTAGGATTTACTTTTGGGGAAGACGATTGGCAGTGCTGAGAAGTGTGATGGGCTATATCTATTTGAAGGTTCTCGGCTTGCAAAGAATAAACAAGTTTAGGCTTTGAGTTGTGATTTTGTCTCTACTTCTAGTGAAATTATGTTATGGCATAATAGGTTAGGCCATCCTAGTTTTTTATATCTGAAAAAGTTGTTTCCCTCATTATTTGTCAATAAAGATGGTCACTCATTTGCCTGTGAAATATGTCAATTTGCTAAACATACTCGTGTTCCCTATCCTTTGCAACCTTATAAAATTTTTAAACCTTTCTCACTTATTCATAGTGATATTTGGGGTCCTTAAAGAATAAATAATATATCGGGTGCACGTTGGTTCATAACTTTTATTGATGATCATACACGAGTCCGTTGGGTATTTCTCCTAAAAGAAAAATCAAATGTTGCCAATATTTTTCAAAACTTCCATAAAATGGTGGAAACATAGTTTCAGACAAAAATTCAAATTCTTCTTACAGATAATGGGCGAGAGTATTTTAATAATACTTTGGGTCCATATCTAGCAGAGAATGGAATATTCCATCAAAGCTCTTGTGTCGATACCCTCCAACAAAATGGTGTCGCTGAACGTAAAAACAGACACTTACTCGAAATGGCTCATGCACTCTTGTTTGCTAACAATGTTCCTAAGGTTTTTTGGGGGGAAGTCGTTCTTACATCCTGCTATCTTATTAACCATCTTCCGTTTTGAGTACTTCAGTACCAAACACCATTGTCTATCCCTCGTAAGTCTTATCCCCAAATTCGTCTACTTCATGATCTTCCACTCAAAACATTCGGATGTACTGCATTTGTACACTCGAATTCACCTCAACATAGCAAACTTGATCCTAGAGCCATTAAGTGTATTTTCTTAGGCTACTCTCCAAGTCAGAAAGGCTTTAAATGCTACTGTCCTGTCACAAAAAAGGTATACGTATCCATGGATGTCTCATTCTTTGAAAATCAAGCTTACTACAAACCTACCCTTCAGGGGGAGAATGTGAGACATGCATGGCAGCTTTGGGATTTCTCCATTCAATCCGAAACAGAGTCAGAGTCCCCTAGTTTACCTTCTAAGAGTCCAGTGTTACCTATTATGTTGTCTAATGATCTGGGAACAGGGGGAGAATCACATGTGCGAAGCAGCACACAAGAACTTCGTGTTTATTCTAAGTGAGTTAGGCAATCTCGAAATCAACATAAGCCTATTACAACTTCAAAGCACTATCAAGAGCCTGAACCGGAGGTAAACACACAACAGAATAAAGCAGGTATTGTTGTTGAAGAATCTAACGAGAAGGAGGTTCAGACAGTAGAGGAAGAACTGCCAGCTAGTGATCTTGATGTTCCTATTGCACTTCGAAAAGGCACTCGGAACTATACCCAACATCCGTTGTATAACTTCATGTCCTTTAAACATTTGTCACCTACTTTTCGAGCTGTAACCGAGAAGATTTCTGCTGAGGAGGTTCCTGGAAGTATACATGAGGCACTTGAAAAGCCACAGTGGAGGAAGGCACTTTTGGAAGAAATGAAAGCTTTGAAAAAGAATGGTATGTGGGCGATTGTAGATCTACCCAGAGGAAAATGCCCAGTGGGTTGTAAATGGGTCTTCACAGTAAAATACAACTCAAATGGATCAGTGGAAAGATATAAAGCTTGGTTAGTAGCTAAAAGTTTTACACAAACCTTTGGAGTGGATTATAATGAGACCTTTGCCCCAGTTGCTAAACTTAACACAATCAGGATACTACTCTCGTTGGCAGCTAATCTAGACTGGCCTCTATACTAGATGGATGTAAAAAATGCATTCCTTAATGGAACACTTGAAGAAGAACTATATATGGATTTACCGCCTGGGTTTGAAAGGGAACTTGGAGGCAATATGGTGTGCAGATTGTTGAAGAACACCTAGTTGCCGTGTATCGGCTTCTGAGATACCTCAAAATGACACCAGGGAAAGGTCTGTTCTTTGGAAAAACTAATCAAAGGCATATTGAAGCTTTTACAGATGCTGATTGGGCAGGTTCAGTCGAAGATAGTCGGTCAACTTCTGGCTATTGTACTATGGTCTGGGGAAATCTTGTTACTTGGAGAAGTAAGAAACAGAGTGTTGTTGCTCGCAGTAGCGCTGAAGCTAAGTTCAAAGCACTAGCATATGGAATTTGCGAGACAATTTGGATCAGAAGAGTTCTGGAAGAATTGCAAGCCGAACACAAGACTCCTCTAAGGTGTACTGTGACAATCAAGCAGCCTTGTGTATAGCTCAGGATCCTGTTCACCATGATCGTACCAAACATGTGGAAATTGACAAACACTTTATTAAGGAGAAGATTGATGAGGGAGTGGTAGAACTTTCATATGTGCCTTCGTCTCAACAAGTTACGGATGTTCTGACAAAAGGATTACCAAGACAAAGTTTTGAAGCTCTAGTAGACAAGCTGGGAATGATCAACATATTCACCACCTTGAGGGGGAGTGTAGGATATCCGTGTGATTCCATGGGGATATCCGAGTGATTTCCATGGATTTTGTGTCTCAATTTAGTATTTTGATTGTATGTTTATTTCCTAATTTCTTTGAAGTATTTTTTATGGTTTCTAGGAGAATAAACATGGTAATAAGAAATTACTATATTTGTACTTTTTGTTCTCTCTATTTAAAGAGAGCCTTCACTGTAAACCAAATTAAGGAAATAAGAAATCATTTCCTCTGAAAATCATTAAAAGTAATAAGCACTCTAAATCTAAACGTAAAACCAACAGTAAAAAGCCATAGCTAACAGCTATCACATGTCAGAGTAATGGCTGAAATTGAAGTAGACAAAAAAGCAGAGACAATACAATAACAAAGTTATCAACCGTAGAAAAGGCTAACCTTGTGATAGAGGGCATTGTTGCAACCGTTTCTGTAGACAAGTCAAAGAACCCAACAAAGCAAGGGATATGCTTAACATCTGATAGAAAAAGAAAGCAAAAATTAATAATGAGGCTATGGCTAACTCACCCCAAATTGAAGTAATATAGCGAATACAAAAGTATTTTCATACAGTTATGAACTCTCAAACTTGATATTGTGTCTAAACAGGAAGAGAGTAGTTTACAAGACATGCATTTGCCTCCCAACTGATCAACACATAATTGTTAATGGAGACTATTTAAAACACACAACCAGATCTATTATCTCTTCTTCCTTTCGATAATGCTACTTTTCTTTTTTACACTCCAGTAAAAGATTTAAGCTAATGTGTATCAAAATTACATTTAACAATTCTTCGCTAATTGGTTGAGTTTTTTTTTTCCTTTAAGAATTTTGAGCTTGTATCTTCTTGGATAGAGAGATTTTGTTCACCATGGAACCCCATCTCAATGTTGGCAACCTTCTATATAGGTGCTCAACTTGTAATATCAAATTTCATGTCAACTTTAAAACTAACTCAAATAAAAGAGCATAAAGCTGCAAGGACCAGAATAAATGACTGATCGTGAAAGCTACAAACCCAAACATTGCAGTACAATCATACAATAACCATAATACAAATAATCTAAGTCAATCATAAGAATCAAAGCTTACAACGTAAATGTTCTTGATAGCTCCTCAGTTAGAAATTGTCTGCCTAAAGCAACAAGACCCTGCCTTTCATTATTTCTCATCAATATAAAGGATACTTGAAGCAAGATCACTGCCATTTAGTTCAGTTCAAAATAGTTCAGTTCAAAATAATCACCCATACCACTGATGAGTAAAGTTAATAATCAGCCTAAATTTTCTATTAATTATCCGAGAAAAAAAAAAAAAAAAAAGCAATCAGGATAATTTTTAGCCAAATACTTAGATTTTTCTTCATGAATTTGTATAATCAGCCAAAAAAATCTTCCAGAAGCAATAAAAGGGACAAACCCAGAACATCAACAATCAAAATAAATTTTGAATCAGATATCAAGAGAAAAAGAAATTTAAAAAAAAAAAAAAAGAACTTACAGGATCTCAAAGTTAAAACCAGACCTTTACTGCCTGCCCGTAACCAAAAGAATAGTGGCCAGTGCTTTTATTATTCTCCCGAGGAAGGCCACCGATTTGTCGTTGAAGATCAATTGACTAATTTGGTTGCACAATACTAGTTAAAAACAACACGTGCAAGGCACATACAGTTGTATTCATTAGGATGTTTAAATTTATTTTTAGTTAAATGTAGTTAAATAGATAGAATTAATGAAATAATAAATGAGGCAATTGTTTTATAGTACTTTTTTGCACTCAAATGAAACCATTTCTTCCCTAATCATTTTGTTTAGGCAAGACCGTTGAATGATGATCTAATGGTTGTTAGGGATTTAATCTCATAGAGGTTTCAACCTTCTTTGGCGCCGGTGATGCTTCTAATCCAAACTCGGATTGGAGAGTTTGACATCCTCGGAATCAATACTCTTTGGTGTAGCTGTTATCATCGTCTCCATTGACGGTGGCTAAATCAGCCCTCTGGGCTCGCTACACAGAAACTTTGAGCTTGTTTTTTGAGTGAAAAATTTAAAAAAAAGTAATTCGAATTACAATTTTATTTGAGTTCATGTTCTTTTAAGTTTAAACTCGAGTTTAAACTCGAGTTCAAACTCGAGTTTAGGACTAAAACTCGAGTTCAAGTTTCCCCTTCAACTCGAGTTCAGAAACTCGAACTCAAATTAATGAATAGTATTTTTTCTATTATTAAAAATGCTATAATTTTTTCGTTTTAATTATGATTGAGATGATTTTTTTTTCTATGCGTTGACAACGAAAAGACGAATAAAACCCGACCCATATACCCTATTAAAATTTTTCATCAACATTGAGTTTTTATTAAAATACTATATAAATACAAATTCAAGTTTTGACTCACTCAAACACAAACTCAAAAAGATTCTTATCTCAAACCATAACTCAAATGTATACAACCAAATACAAACTCAAATTACAAGTTCAACTCAAGTTATAACTCAAATTCAACTCAAAAATTATACTCAAATTAAACTCCAAAAGAACAAGCCCTTTGTGACTCCTTTAGCAAAGACCAAGCTGCCCAGACATAATTGCAAAACAAAAAATTCTCGATTAGAATGTTAAAGTATAAAACTATTGTTGGTTCACCTCATAACAGTTTAAACTTTTGGGATAGATTGGTAAATTAACATAGTATCAGAGCGGGAGATCCTGAGTTCAAACCTTATAATTGCACTCTTTATCCCCATTTAAAATTGTCATCATGTGTTGGGTCTTTAATATATCTCGGGCTTAAATATTCACGTGTTGGGCTTTCCAATTAATTTACCCACACGATTGCCACGATTGCCTATTGTCCAGTCCACACGTGAGGGGGAGTGTTAAAGTATAAAACTATTGTTGACCCACCTCCTAACAACTTAAGCTTTTGGGATTGATTGGTAAACAAACATAGAAAGAAAACAAAGAAAACGCTAATATTTTTCCTCATAATCCTCTCCATAAAATCAAAAGTTGTAGTTTCATCATTAATCATTAAGGCCATGTTTAGTAGCTTGTATTGCATTGGATCGTATAAGGTTAAAATGTAATTTTAGAAAATATAAAGTTGCATTATGCCTCCCTTAATTTTTAAACAATCATAGGCTCTGACATGAGTTAATCAAATGAGTACCAAGTCTTAGACAAATTCTGGCTTAGAAATTTAACATAAAACTTCAAAATGTATAAAGATTACATATTCATCACAAATTTCAAAATAGAGAAAGAACCTTATTTCTTAAGTAAAATTTTGAATCCTTAGTTCCTTCCTTTGAAATTTATACCATATATCAAACTTTAAAAATCACTAACCAACTTAGAATCAAAATCCCCTTTAGTATCCATAAAAATCAAATAGTTAAACCAAAAATTCTCAAATTAGAACATAACAATTAGAATTAGTAATTTTTTAAAACATTTTCACCACCTTAAATCCCGGGACCATCATGAGGAAACATGACGAAAACCCAAAACATCAAAAATTAAATAAAAACCCTAAAATTACACTCAAAAGTTTGACCTCAAATATAATGTTGAGCTTGGTTTCTTGAGTCTTTCCACAAGTTTTTGTGAGAAAAATTGGTTTTCGTAGTATAAGTTTCTAGAACGTTCATAGAAGCCAATTGGTGCGAAGCATCGCTACTGCAACGACCGCAACTATTCCCTATCCTTAGAGCTCTGACTTGTAATTGGAGGTATCGGAATCACCGGAATCTACATTCTCGCCAAAAGACTATTTCAAGACCGAGGCTTTTCGGCATATGACTTGTAACCAGCGATTGGCGAAGGGCAAAATAAGTGAAGAAGAAGAAAATATATATGATTAAAGAGTGAAGAAGCACGGTAAAAAAAGGGGAAAAAAATGACCACCACCTTTTTTAAATTTTACTCCTTTTATTATTGTTTATTTATTTTTTTAAGTTAATAACATAAGTCTTCATTCATTTTCTTAAGGCTATATACATTTTTACAAAATATAATTTGAGGAAATAAAGGATGTATATGATATAAATTTCATGTCATTATATTTTACTAAAATGCATTTGGTATTTTCTTTTAAAAAAATAAATATAAAACTTAATTTTCTTGCTATTTAATAACTAATTCTAGTTGAATATGACAGATTTGACATATACGGAAAAAAAATAAAGTTAAAAAATTAGCATAATTGTGTGATTTACTAGATCATACAAATGCATTATTTTTTCCCAATCACCTCAAAAATAAAGAATAAAGAGGGAATTGGCAAAGGTGTGGCGTCACATCTAAACCGAAAAGGTAGCGATGTTATACACACAATATAAACTGGTGAAATTCTTAATTGAATATAGACACCTAAAATATTACACTATGGGTAGTTCGAAGACTTAATCAAATTTCAGACAAGAAAAGGTGCTCAAAATCTAGACTCTAGACAATAGTTCCTACAAAAACATCAAACAATTTCAAACCAAAGCCAACTGAAGAGCCATCAATTCATGTGTCCCAGTTTACTACAATAGCTCCAATAACTGCAACTTTGAGAACCAGGTAGCTAAATCACAAGAAGTTAGGCATCACATAATGCATACCCAGGATATAGATACAATATGAGTTCGGGAGTTGAAAAAGTCAGTAACAATGTCATTCCCGGGATATAATGCAGAAAAAGTTAAGATTACAATTTATACATCCTAGAAATGTTTTCAAGACTGGAACAGTCTGAGATATTACAGGATTAAGAGCTTAATTTGATCTTGAATTATTTGGCGATTAGTATCGGACTATAAATAAATATAAGAAAAGAAACCGTCAGAAACTAAAATTTTCTGTCGGCTAAGCTAATTCTCTACAGCCAGTATAAATCTTGACTGCTTTATAGAGAACCTTAAGAGATAAGCTTAAAGAAGTAATGATGAGCTTGTATTTATGAGAGGGACAAATGTTGATCAACCATTGGAGATAAGAAATTTGAGAATCTCCTCTTTATCTTCTCCAATTACGGCTGGACACGTAGATGGCCAAATGGCGATTAATGATTGGATGACCGTGAGAAACTTCTCCTTTCTCCTACCATTATGGCCAGCCAATGAGATAAGAGTACCTATTGGATAAAATCAAATTATCTACCATCCTTTGCTTATGTCAGTAAGATGACATCAAGTAAGCAATTAAGAATTTAAGTGAGATATGATCTATTTTCCACCTCACCTTGGTTGTCGAACCAATAAAATTAAGATTTTTGACTGATTGGGGTTGACCGAGTCAACATGTATTGATTAAGAGTCGATTAATAAGTCACTCTTAAAAAGTTAGTCAAGGTTGGACAAAGTTGATTAAGTTGACCAACTGTCCAAAAAACGCAGATAAAACGCGCACCGGATAAGAATTAAACTGAATCAAAGTAAGATAACTATTAGAAATGAATGGTTGAGATTTAAAGTGATTAATTGGATGGAGGGCTGAGATCAAGCCATTTGCTTAATGAGGTGGCCGGCCAAGCTTGTAAAAGAAGCCAAGAAAGAGATATTTTTAGTAGATTTTGCAAAAATGACCCTAGAGAATGCCAAAATTGCACTTTAGTTCCTCCTACTTTATTAGGTCGGTTTTATGAGGTAAAAATACAACCAAATGTTCATTTTTTATGCCAAGAAATCAGAGAGCATCAGCCAAAGAGAGGAAAAGAAAAAAATTCACCCAAAGTGAGAAAAATGAGTTTTAATCGAAATTGACAAAACTACACCGCTAGTTCGCATCACTAAGGACTTATCTTCATTCTCTAAGGTAAATTTCGGTTTTCTTCTCACTTTTTCTACCATGGCTGCACGTATATGGATAGTAGGAAGCATGGGAAAATTTTTGCCTAAGATGATGATATGCTTATGGTTAGTAATGGTACCGAAAAATATAATGTTTAAAGGTTAAATTTTCGGTTATTGGCTTTTATTTTAGTGTTTTTGTTCATGGAGAATTCTTGTGAATGATAAGGAAACCCTAGAGCTTATGATGTTTATGATGATTAAAAGAATGAGAAATGTTGAAAAAGCGTATAAAACAAGCTATGGTTAGCTCAGGAAACACGAAGAATTAGGCGAAACTCCGCCGAAATTTAGTTTAGAAATTGTGAACCAATCTTGATTGTAATGAAGAGTATGAGTAATGAGATATATAAATGAGATGGTTAGATGGTTAAAAAGGTGTCAGAAACCTGAAATGATGGGAATCCCCAGTTTCTGATCAAACCTGAAAACTTGGTTAATGACCGAAAACGTGTATGTTTAGGCTAAAGGACCAAGATAGAAGCTTGATTTGAAAAAGTGATCAACATTAAGTTAAAAGAAATTTAGTTCCAAGCAACTTTTGTGAAATAGCGTTTTCCTCAAAAACGACTCGAGATGCCAGTTTCGAGCTAATTTCCAATACAGGTCTAAAATGGGATTTTAGGCCAAATATGCACGAGTTTAGAGCACTATGGTGATTTAAGAGATGTTTTAATCGGGTGCCCATTATTGTATGCTTTTATTATGATTAGAAGGTGTTTTTTTCTTGATGTTTAGAAACACATTAGGAAGTATGATGTAAATACACATATGGGTGTGCATTATTGTATGTTTTTATTATGGCCTACTGTTACTTGTTGAGCGAAACTCATTACGTTTGTTTATATTGTAGGAAGCACGAGTAAGACACCGGCTCCCTAAACCTGTTTGCTGGATGTGTGGAAAAGTATGAAGAAGTGGCATGTGGGCAAGTAGGTAATGGATGTATCATGTGTTTTAGAAACGCTGCTAAACTTTATATGTATAAAGTGAATAATGTTCTATGAATGTAGACAAGGTATGTAATGAAAGTAAAGTATACGAGACAGTGAGGCTATGCATAGCAACCTCAATTGTGTATGATTAATGTATCTAAATGTTATAACATTAACGGAATACATAGCAAAAATGCTATTGCATCAAGGCGTATGAATTGTAATGGTATGCGAATGATAGGTTAAATACATGTCCACGAATAAGGAGGACAAGTTCAAAGTTTTAAAAGAAAAAAAGAAAATGTTTTCAGGATAGTAACTTTTGATGTTCGAGTTTTCTAAAAATCACTGAACGATGTTTTATTCCGCAAAGAGTATTAGAATCAATTTTACTACTATTGAAAATAATTTAGCCTAAATTTTTAAGAGGTTATAATTAGATAGTAGTAGAAGATAGAAAATGCTAAGTATGAACGTAAAAATGATGACTGAAAGTTAATGGTCGTCACACCTGGTCCGATCGCCCGGGGGTGTTCTGCAAGCATAAGAAATTCACCGAATCAGCGAGGAAAATACCAAAAACCTGCATTTTCAGGTTCGAGTTCAAGATAAATCCATAGAAAATCACTAAAACCTATTTTCATTCACTTCCACAAGTTCAAAGAACCAAAACCGCCAAATTTAAACATGAAATCAACTAGAATTCATCTCAAAACTAAGCTTAAACCAAGACTTCATCAAACCAAACCAAGAACAAGTTTCACCAAAGCAAAATCTGAAAACCAAGAGTTGGTTTCTCAAATAATTTTACCTCAATCTTTCCTTTTGGGAAGAAAGCTTCATGGAAATCCCCTTTGTTACAAATCTAGGTCCAAACTCCCTTAGAGAGAGTGTGTGTGACAACTTTGAGAGAAACATAGAAGAAGAGAGAGAGACATGTGAGGGAGAGAAGGGGCCGGAGAGAGAGAGTGACAAGAGAGAGAGAGAGAGTAATAGAGTGATCTAAGAGAGAAAGAAAAGAAAAGGAATAATAAAGAAAAGAAAAGAATACGTATCAAAAGATATTTAAAAGAAAAGGAAGGAAAAATGTATTCCCACATACTTCTGGGGTGGAATTGTAAATACTAAAAATAATTAAAGTTTCTTGAAAATATTTTAAAACTTAAAGATAAGAAAATGTTTAATAAGCATGATTAATTAAGAAGATCAAATTAGGCGCACTAATATAGCACAATTTACATAATTAAATTGTCTTAATTCTTCTGGTTGTTACAGTATTTGATAGACATTTATAAGAATTTGGGATAAGAGACATGTCACACCTGCTTTAGGACAAGTGGGAGATTGTTGGGAATGTTGTCCTAGAAGCATGAGACGTAATTGGATATTTATTATTTGTTTAATAAAAGGGTTTATTTATTATTTTATGTGCATATATTATTGAATATTTTATGAATATCATTGAAAATTTCATGATTATTTATGTAACCTTAAATATTGTATATAAGTGTTATATGCTATAGGATAATATTTAAGGATAATAATCAAAACGATGTTTGCAATAAATTTAATTAAAGTTCAGAATCTTTAATTAAAACATTACTAATAAATGTCATTTCTATTTAGAATGGAAATGTGTTATCCACACTGTTAATATAGAGAGATATTGAATTAGTGTTTTACGCATAATGAGATTATATAGAACAAGGACACATACACAAAATGAATTTATGATAATTTCCTTTGAGTATAGAAATTCTAATTGAGTCTGCTTGTAGTCATATATAGAATAATGCTAATTCTATATTATTAGCAAACTCCTATTTGTCAATTTATGTCTTTTGATTTACTTGGTATGGATTCTGAGATGCTAAATCCTATTCCTTGTATCTTGAAGACGTGATGAAGTGAATAGTTAGGAATGTTAATATACGAGATGAAATCCATTCCTTCTTGAGAAAGAAGCAGATGAATAATTCTCTTAAGAGTTGATTCGGTACTTGGATTAGTAGGAGCTCCGATTCATGATTTTGTTTTATGAATCACTATCCATTAGAGAATCAAAGGTACTCAAGGAAAAAAATGTAATTAGAGAGGTAACGATTTTTACCTAGCTCTAATTATGAATTATTTATAGAGAATTGATCTATATGTAATGATTATATCAAATAGACACTTAAAAGTTTAGAAATAAATTATATCTATAATGATGAAAGTGCAATTTTGAATTTATAGTGGAGTAACTTTTAGAATTAATAAGAATTAATTAACTAATTTAAAAGTTTATTTATTTATTAATTTTATTGGAGCTCAGAGTTATAGGTCCATGAGTCCCCGCGTCATCCTCATAATCCTACAAGACACTAAGGGCAAAATGAAATTTTTAGAACTATGGACTTCTAAATAGAACGCTCAAGAATAATTAATTGAGAATTAATTATAATTAAATAATGTGATTATTTAAAGTTGAATTCTAAAACAGACATGTGGAGAAGTCCACTTGGTGTACATGGCCAGCACTGTGAGAATCCCTCTCGGATTCAATTGCGTGCTCTCTAAGTTAACCAATTTAATAACACGTCTTATCATATTTTTTGGTGCTAAAAAACATAATTGCCATTAACAATTTTCATTTGAGATAGTCTTAGCTGCCTCAGTAAAGGCCTTGGGTATCGAGTCTAGATCTGATATACCTATTTTCTTGTCTCGGTGGTTGTCTCTCCACTACTTATATGTCATGTCATCTAAATTTAGGAATATAATCATTTGAGTGTGAATAAAATATTAAAAATACTTCAGCAGTTCATGCAGCGTCAAAATTTAATTAGAAGGACAACCATCGAGACTGAAAAATGAGATGGCAAATCCTATTTTACAAAACAATTATTGAAAAGTGTGATATAAAATTTTCCCTTGAATAAAAACTATTTGTTCTTTTCACTAGTTAAAAAAGTTACTTTGGAGACAAGGGTGCAACGAAACTAATAAGGTGAGATAAATAAATAGATGTAGAATTATGAGGGAAATGGTAAGGTCTCCGGTCAGGCACTTGGAAAGTGTCTGACCGGAATGATAGTTGTATATTTTTACGTAAATTGTGTATATTTATATGTAAATCGTATATATTTACATGTAATTCGTGTATATTTAACATGAAATACAACAAATCAGTCAATATACATATTTTCATGCTATGTGTTCACTAATTGCTATAAAAAATACATGTTTTAAGGATTAATATACATTATCATTTCTTATAACTTAACATACACGACTTTACATGCAAATATACACAATTTACATGTAAATATACACAATTTATGTAGAATTATACAACTACCGTTCCGGTCAGGCACTTTCTAAGTGCCTGACCAGAGACAATTCATATATATAAATATATATATATAGGCAAAGTCTCTGGTCAGGCACTTGAAAAGTACCTGACCAGAACGGCACTTGTACATTTATGCTGAAGTGTGTATATTTATATGCGTTTCGTGTATATATTTATATGTAAAGATGTATATAAAAAATGACAATGTATATTAATCCTCAAAATATGTATTTTTTATAGCAATTAAGTGAATACATAGCATAAAAATATGTATATTGACTGATTTGTTGTATTTCATGTTAATGAACGTAAGCGACAATGTATATAGCGAAATATGCTTTTAGTATCTTGTGTTCTTGATAATATTAAAATGACACCTCAACATTTTTAAAAATATATTCTTGGTACTCTGAAGTTGATTTTTAAGATGTAAAATGACCTTAGTACTCTTTTACTTAAT
>NW_010362248.1:141157-148256 GCF_000414095.1 Morus notabilis
ATTTGTACTTTTAGGCCAAATGTCATTATGCACTAAGTTTAGTCTCATTTTTAAAGAATAATGTGAGTGTGTGCATGAGCCTAAACAAGAATTAATCATGATAGTATGAAGTCAAAATCAAATACAAGACTAAAGAGATATAAAAAACCTATTAGTTCTTGTCCAGCTAGATTTTGTTTGCTTGCTCTTGATCTTTGGTATTTTAGCACTTCAAGCCTTGAATTCCTTATTCAATTTGCATTGGTCAATCTTGAATGTATTTGCATTGTATTCCACAAAATGCTTCTTGAGTTGATTTATAACATTAATTACACTAAATACACAACTCAAAATAGAATCATTAAAAACATAATACATTGTGTTTGTTATCATCAAAACATGAGAATATTCAACCTTGGGCCAACAATTATCTTCTTTCCATTATTGTTTAAGTTCAAAAATTATTTACATCTATATTCCTTTTTTTCCTTCAATATTCAATTTTCCTTCTTTTACTTCCTCTCTTTCTTTTTCTTTACTTACTATATTTTTTCATAATTTAAATTTTTTTTGAAACCCTTATATTTCCTCGCATTTTTATCAGATTTGGTACTTTTCTTAAGACTTTTATCATTTTTTATTTTATTTTTCCTTTCCTTTCCCTCTACTTCCTCCGTTTTCTTTTTCTATTTTCTTCCCCTTTCTTTTTTTCTGTTCCTGCTTAAATACATTTAAATTTTCTCACCTTGTAGTCCCTGGACAATTCAATTTTATGCTTTACTCCGGTTGGTTAGTTTTCCTGGCACATGAATTATAATCCGTCTAATGAATATAATGCTTTCTTAATGTTCATCTTTTTATGCAATTGCCCATTGTAGGCAGCCATAAGAGGACAATGAATATATAAGTTCCAATATTCATCAGACGTTGTCGAAAATATCAAAAACCTGAGCCATAATTTTGAAATAAAAATATTGTTACATATATTAATCTTCTCTTTTTTTTTTTCACTTACTGGATTCTAGAAATATATATATGAGCATATATATACAATTGTTTGCATCACTATTTTTCCCTTCATGCCATCTCTCTTCTTGTTCAATATGACTTTCCAGTCTTCAATTGTTTGCATCACTAATTTTCCCTTCATGCCATCTCTCTTCTTGTTCAATATGACTTTCCAGTCTTTTCTGCTCCATGTTGACTGCGGTTACCATAGTGTTTTATTCAATTTGCCCTTTTCCATTTGTTTTGTTGTTCAGTGTTCCTGATTCTTCATGTTTTATATACTACTTTCACAATTTTGTTAGTCCGGATCCTTACTGTTTTTTCAATTACTTTATTCTTCACTTTTTTTGTTGAGTCCTTTTCCCCATGTGCTTTAATTTATAATTCTGTTATTTAATGAATATCTACTGTTGATTTGTTAATAAATGCTTTTTTCCTCTTCTTATCTTTCATTGCCTACCAGGGTACATATGCATCTTAATTTCATATCTTTTGTGTCTAGCTGTTATTCTGTTTAAATTCTTTATGTTCCTTTTTCCCTCTTTCGTTTTTCCCCTATTTCTTTTTTCTTTCTTTTCTCGCCTCCTCTATTTTATTTACTCCTCTTACATAGCAATGATGGGTATAATTGATCTTTACATGTTGAGTTTAGTGTGATTTGTCCAGGGATTGTTGTGAACAAATTTTATTTTCTTGCATTTTGTTTTCATGTTCGTTTTTTCTGTCTCTTTTGCTTCTTCTTATGTTTTTATCTTCTTTTCATTATTGATTAAGTTCAAAAATTATTTACATCTATATTCCCTTCCGTCCTTCAGTATTCACTTTTCGTTCTTTTACTTCTTCTCTTTCTTTTTGTTTACTTACTATATTTTTCCATGATTTTAAATTTTTTTGAAACCCTTATATTTTCTCTCAATTTTATCAGATTTGGTGCTTTTCTGAAGACTTTTATCATTTTTTGTTTTATTTTTTCTTTCCTTTCCCTTTACTTCCTCTTTTTTCTTTTTCTATTTTCTTCCCCTTTCTTTCACTCTTTTTTGTTTTTCTCCCTTTCTTTTTATAGTTCTTGCTTAAATACATTTAGATTTTCTCAGACTTTCAAGTATTCTAGATTCATTTTTGTCCTCTACCCGTTTTACACATATAATGAATCTATGTCTTTTTCCTTTCCTTTTGATTCACCTGGTACTCCCTGGACAATTCAATTTTATACTTTACTCCGGTTGGTCACTTTTCCTGGCACATAAATTATAATCTGTCTAATGAATATAATACGTTCTTAATGTCCACCTTTTTATGCAGTTGCCCATAATAGGCAGCTATAAAAGGACAATGAATATATAAGTTCCAATATTCATTAGACGTTGTCGAAAATATCAAAAACATGAGCCATGATTTCAAAATAAAAATATTGTTACATATATTAGTCTTCTCATTTTTTCCTCTTACTGAATTCTGGAAATATACATATGAACATATATGTACAATTGTTTGCATCACTATTTTTTCCTTTTTGCCGTCTCTCTTCCTGTTGAATGACTTTCCAGTCTTTTCTACTCCATGTTGACTGCAGTTACCATAATGTTTTATTCAATTTGCACTTTTCCATTTGTTTTGTTGTTCAATGTTCCTGATTCTTCATGTTTTATATATTGCTTTCACAATTTTGCCAGTCCTGATCCTTACTGTTTCTCCAATTACTTTATTCTTCACTTTTTTTGCTTTCCCCTTTGCTTTCACTGTTTTCTAGACTTGGTCTAAATTACCAGGTAGTTTCGTAACACCATTGCATTTTACCACTACTACTTATCCTGCATTATACATGTTTTACAATTTATATAACAGCCATAACGACTTATTAACAGTTATATCACCAGATTTATATGCCATATTCTTGATATAATAATTATATCATCATATTTTAGTATACAGAATCTCAAACTTCCTTACTTCATTTATTTGCTAATTTGATCTATCCATTATCTTAATTTTGTGGACTTTTCTCTTTTTAAGATAATTGTCTTTAATGTGCATAATATTTCATTGTTATGATTGTAAATATCTAATCATTGTACTCATTTGCATATTACTTTAGTTCAGATATATATTGTGCTGACAAATATGACCTCTAATAAGTTTATGAACTATACTAATTATTAAGAGACTGTCGTGGATATTAACATTCTTCATATATAAAACAATAAAAGGAATCGAATATTATTACATGATTATTGATTTTATTAATTGCTACTAATTTGAATATATTGTTGTTCGCTGCATACAGATTACTTGGATAAGCAAATTTGATCCCTCCTGATGTTTTAGTTGCTGTTTGATTTTTAAAACAAGATTTATAGCGTTGCAGGTATTAAAAATAGTCCTTACCTATAGCAATTTAATGTCTACTCCTGATTCTTAATGTACATATTAATGTGCATATTTCATGGTTTTCTGTTTTCCTAGATAAAAATCATAAATTTGTAACCCTTTCTTTTTTTCTCTTTTTCTGTTGTAAGTCCTATTATTCTTTAAGCACATATCTAGCTAAAGTATTTGACTTTTGATTCAATCACTTATTTGCCATACACACATTTTTTGTGGCGATGATGATTAACAAGAAACTTATACTCAGTTTTGTATAAATTGTACATGTCTTTTTACTGGACCTTTAAACAAATATATATATATATATGAGGCTATTTATATGAACATTTTTAATAGATCTAATATATATCTGTACTTATATTTATATATATATAAAATAATACTGTAATGTAAAAACTCCTAACTTAACTCTTTATTTTTCCCATAATATAACAGTCTTCCCTGAAGTAACGCGCGGATAAAAATACTAATTAAAACTATATAAAATTAATAAAATAAGATGTAACGATTCAAATAACATCTCTGTTGATAAGATATTTTTTTATACTTTATCGGTAGTATGTTTATTATTTCGTACTGTAAAAATCTCATTTTTTTTTGGGAAGTTTCGTACTGCGGGAGATACCTTATTGCAGTGTGAGTATTTTTTCAAATATATAATATTATATATCATTTACGACATGCCGTTTAGGAGATTTGGGTAACATGACTTTTTTTAGTAAACGTCATGTCTTTACCGTAAGCGACAAAGTTCTACACGGATTTACTTTTTTTTTTTTTCAAGTAAATAACATTTAGGCTCAGTTCATTTAAATTTAGAATTTAAGTTTTGTTACAGTAAAAAAAATTTAAAATAGTTATATTTAATTTTTTTATTATAATAAAAAATTCTCATATAAAATTACATCTCAATTCGAATTAAAAATTGAAATTAGTCAATTAAAGGGACTCTTAAACTCTGATATTTAAAAGTGGAAAAAACCCACATTTTATTTCCAGGTAGAAAGATACCAGTGGAAAAAAAAAAAAAAAAAAAAAAAAAAAAAAAAAGAAAAGAAGCATTTAACTCGAGCTTTTCCATCTACTACAGCTGAATTCCAAAACCCAATCATGGGCCCCTATTATTATTAGATATTTCATATTTCTGTAATCATAAATAAATATGATTATTATATATTTTTTCATATTATTTCATTCTGATTAGATGATAGTAAGAAATATGTAATGTAATAAATTTATCAATTAAATTCTGTATTGGCTTTTTTTTCTATTATTTCATCCTAATAAGATGATAAGATGATAGTAAGAGACATGTAATGTAATAAATTTATCAATTAAATTCATTATTAATCAATTATTATGACTGGAGAATTTTGATATGTATTGAAAAAAATTAGATATTAAATGATATTAGAACATTAACTGTTAGATTATTTATTACCGAATTCAATATAGCAATCTACTGCCTTTTTTTCTAGATTACAATTAGTGACAGCCACATTACTTAGGCAACTAATATTATTCTTTCTTCATAATTGCTAAACTAATCTTAAATTTTAATCTACAATTTCAATTTATACTTGAGAAAAAAAAACATTAAACTTAATTTATATAAAAATCTTAGATATTAAACTAATTCTTTATAAATAAATAAAATATCCATAATTTTTAGCTTAAGATAGGAAGTTAAATTATAAGCCTACATCAGTTACTGTAACATTTTCCTTTATCTGTCAAAGCCAAAACAATATTATATTGCATTCACCAAATGGATAAGACAAATTGGAAAGAAACGATCCCAATCAAATCAACATATGCATCGTATTATTTCAGATCGAGATTCCAATAATGTAATTACTGAATATTGAAACCAAATCAATCAAAATAGCACACCCATATCAACAACCTCTCAATCCAGATTTTGATGCGATGCTAATTTCTCTGCAGTCTCAACCCAATACTATGTCACTCCCGTCAACATCCTGCAGCTACAATTAACAAAGTAATTTCCCTATCTATAATAATCATTACATTCTAATGATGAAAACTCCTTTTTATAGTAACAAAATTAATTCCTTATATGTTGATCCCATAATCGCCATTCATTTTTATTTATAGGTACTATCAATATGTATTTTGATATTAGAGACTGCTCTTGCACCTGTCAATATTGTGGTGCTCTATTCTGGTTTAATGAACGAGTAAAAAATAACATCTCCTTTACATTTAATCTTTGCTGTAGAAACGGCAAAATAAAGTTGCCTTTACTTAGACAAACACATGTTCTATTAGATGAACTACTTAATTATCATGGAGGTCCAATAAGCAAACATTTCTGAAAAAATATCGAACATATAATTCTATGTTTACTTTTACATCATTCGGAGCAAATATAGAAACAAGTACACAAAATATTGACAGACCATATATTTTCAAATAAAATGGACAAATACACCATCTTATTAGATCTTTACTACCACTTAACAATAATTCTCTGAAATTTACACAGCTTTATATATTTGATATAGAAAATGAAATTGAAAAACGATTATCACCATTCTCATTCGATGACTAATCACAAAATTTCACCAGATCAATAATTGAAAGTCTGATTAAAATGCTAGATAATACAAACGTATTAGTCAAAACATTTCGAATGATAAGAGATAGATATAAAGAATATAATATATCATCCATGAAATTGAGACTTATAGGCCGAAAGAACACCGATAATAGCCAATATGAATTGCCGACTTCAAATGATATAGCTGGTCTAATAGTCGGCGATATCGGTGAATATGAACAAGGAAGAGACATCATAATCCAAGACAAAACAGATACGTTACACAAAGAATTATAAAATTACATCCATCTTATATGGCCTTGCAATACCCTTTACTATTTCCTTATGGCGAAGATGGTTTTAGAACAGATATAAAAACAATTATACATAACCCAAATAATAAATTTGCAAGAAAAAGAATTTCTATGCGAGAATTTTATGAACACAAATTCTAGGGCAACACTCTTTTTAGAGGAGGAAGACTATTCCAACAATATGTAGTTGATGCATATGCTTCTGTAGAAAAAGATCGTCTAGACTATATTAGAAAAAATCAAAAAAAATTTAAGATCTGAAATTTATCAAGGAATTCAAGATGCTATAACTAGAGGAGATACAAATGGACAAGCAATAGGAAAAAGAAATATTCTTCATTTCAGTCACACCGGAAGTCCAAGATACATTATTTAAAACTATCAAGATGCAATAACAATTTGTAAATTCTATGGAAATCCTGATTTATCCATAACATTTACATGTAATTCAAAATGCCTGAAATTACTCGAGCCTTAGCAAAAATACCTGGTCAAAAACCTAAAGACATGCCATATATCATTACAAAAATTTTCAAAATGAAACTGGAAATTTTTTTATCCATTATAAAAAATGAAAAGATATTTGGAACAGTTGTAGTAGGTTAGTGCACTCTTTCAAAACTTATTTGATTTTATATCTAATGAAGAAAAATTCTTAATTATCCTCTTCCCCTCATTTAATTAAAGTCATAGACAAGCACATTTCTGCATAAATACCTGATTCAGTAAAGAATCCGTTAGAATATAATGTCGTAGCCGAATTTATGATCCATGGACATGCGGTCTAGCTAAAACCAATGCTCCATGCATGAAAAACTCACAATGCTCAAAAAAATTCCCAAAACAATTC
>NW_010362249.1:0-732 GCF_000414095.1 Morus notabilis
TTTTGGCTATAAATCCCTAAGTATGGCCGGCCAAGTGAAGAGAAAAAGGGGGAGAAACTAGTCATGAGTCCTATTCACCTCTCTCATCACACATCATCAAATCACACACACTAACCTACCCATTGTACTTTTATCCACTCCCTTAAGTTACTTATTAAAACTGTCTAAAATTATACTGATAGCTATTTTCTTTAGTATGTGTACTAGATGCTAGTTCGTACTGTGCTTGGAGATTCTTGAAATTAAGATTCTCATACTATACCTGTACTGGAAATTATTCCGTTTTAAAGTACGGTGAGAATTTATCGATCGAATTTACTTGATCGAAAAAATGTGAACTTAACGTGAAATCTGTTACAGAATTTAGGAATACAAATGTTAATTCCATAAATTCTTCAATCACGAAATATACATAATATAATTTTGTTTTTCAGGAAATATCCTTAACTTAAATACATAATTTACATTATTTAAATTCTGGAATTTTCTGGGTCACTACAAGTTAGTTCTCTTGCGTTAATATCATATTTGTTTGTTTCCATCCATTTAGTGAGAGTTGTTTTATCAATACCTAGTTGTCTTATTATGTTATTTAGACATTGATTTAAATGGAATGTTTTATTTTACATTCTTGGCAAATGTATTGATAGTATTTGAATAGCTGGATTTCTACTGCTAAGGGAAACTGCACAACACTATAAGATATTATATTTATCACACAGATGATAATTT
>NW_010362250.1:0-1902 GCF_000414095.1 Morus notabilis
AACTTCTGAATTTGGAGAGCCATAAAAATTGCATAAATAGATAATCTGACGAGAAGATGGAGAGAGAGAGAGTGTGTGTGTGAGCAGAAACCTATAGATACAGAGAGAGAGAGAGAGAGAGAGAGAGAGAGAGAGAGAGAGAGAGAGAAATCTTGCCTGAATCCTGATGTTAATGGAAGAGAAGCGATGGGTTTCTCTCTGAAATTTGTGGAAACTGAGCGGGAAAGAAGAATTTATAGACGCACTTT
Source organism: Morus notabilis (assembly GCF_000414095.1). Taxonomy (NCBI): domain Eukaryota; kingdom Viridiplantae; phylum Streptophyta; class Magnoliopsida; order Rosales; family Moraceae; genus Morus; species Morus notabilis. The sequence goes on from NW_010362250.1 coordinate 249, forward strand.
TTCTCTCCTCTCTGTTTAGCGGTCTATCGCCTTTTAACTAGGTAGCTTGGTTTGGACGATAATGGCGTTTGAGCCTATTTTTCGTTTTTTTTTTTTTTTTTCCTGAACCAATATTTTGTTATAGACTTATAGTAGAGAATTTTTCCAATGTATATGTGAATTGTGATACGAGCAGAATAGTAATAAATTAATCCTTTTCAATAAAAAAAAAAGAATAGTGATAAAAAATAAAATAAAAACGGAATTTATGTTCTATAAATACTCATCACGTTTTTGGAACTAATATCTATGCCTTTTTTAAGATAATATTCTATAAGAAAATTTTCATTTTAGTATATCAAAATTTGACTTTAACACTCTTTTTTAAAAAAAATTTAATGTATGTACCTCAACTTTTTTTTAAAAAAAAATGTTAGTATCTCAAAGTCATTTTTAGGATACAAAAAGATAAAATTATCCTTATTATAAAAATTCATCCGTTAATTAAAATTGTAAAGAAAGAAAAGGATTTTAAAAAAAATTTTGAAGAGATGAATTTTTAAAAAATGATTATACTCTACATGTATAACAATTTTTAACATCCTTTTTTTTCTTCAAAATTTTTGGTCAACAATTGAATTTTTACAATAAGGACAATTTTGTATTTTCGTATCTTAAAAAATTATTTCGAAGTACCAAAAAAAGATTTTTTACAAGGTCGAGATATGGACATAAAATTTTTAAAAACAGAGTTTCAAATTTCGATATAACAAAATGTACCAAAATGAAAATTTTCTTATTCTATAACATTTTCTTTTAACTTTAAAATTTTGGAACCCGTCCATGAAAATAAGGGTCTCATTCATTTTACCGATTCGATTTCGATTTCAGTTTTGTTATAATTAAAAGCTCTTATAAAAAGTTACTTTTAACTTTTTCTGCTACAGTTAAAAGCTCTCGCATAAAGTCATATCTCAACTCGAATTAAATTTTAAATCAGCAAACTGAGCAAGGCCGAAAAGAAAATGAACTGATTCACTTCTACTCAAAATAATATATTTAGTTTTCACTAATAGAAAAAAAAAGGACCTTATTTAATTTAATTTACTGGAATGACAAGACAATAATTATAAATTAGGATTGTAGAGTATTAAATTTTAAGCACATTTTAAGTAAAGAGAAAAAAAAAACATTCTTACCAATATATAACTCATTGGTAATATAGCTATAGTCTATATATTATATACTTTATTATATTGCACCAGCACACCGTAAATTTTTTGGTCATTTGTAAGTACTCACTAGTAATACAACCACATATTATATACTTCAGGTTTATTGCACCAATACACCGTAAATTTTTTGGTCATTTGTAAGTTGACTCAAACTTTTATTTTGATCATTTAAGACCATCAAGTTTAATAATATAATCCAATCAATAACGTACGTCAATGAGTATATAAGAAAATAAAACAAAAGGTATGAATATGCGAGAAGGCCCATAATTTAAAAATATATATTATTTTAGAAGACTGTAAGAAAAAAAAATGACAAATTTGAAATGTTATTTAAATAGAGACAAATTAAGAGAATAAGAATACAAATTTTAAAAATATACATTGTTAAATATATATATATTTATACAAAAACAGACAAATTGAAATGCATGATTTAA
>NW_010362251.1:0-257 GCF_000414095.1 Morus notabilis
CTATAACCGCACGGGAACGGGGACAACTTTTGGTGTTGAAATGGGGCCCGTCAGCGGTTTGATGGAACGCCTCTTCGTAATCTACAACTGCCACGGGAACGGTGAAACTTTTGGTGTCGTAACGGGGCCCATCGACCGTTAGATCGACGCTCTCATCGCAATCTATGAATGGCATGGGAACGGTGAAAGCTTTTAGTGTCGTAACGAAGCTCACAATCCGTCAGATCAAAGCTCTCTTCGCCCTCTACAACCGCCAC
>NW_010362252.1:0-700 GCF_000414095.1 Morus notabilis
AAGAACAGCCCCTACAGCGTAGTTACTTACGTCACACATGATCTCAAAAGGTAAGCTCCAATCTGGTGACTGGATAATAAGGGCGGAAGTTAGTTTTGCGATGAGTGTTCAGAATGCATCCTCACAATCTTGTGTCTAGTTGAACACGACATCTTTTACTAGGAGGTTGCTTAGCGGTCTCGCTATAGATGAAAAGTTTTGAATGAACCTCCTATAGAATCCGGCGTGCCCCAGAAAAGATCGAACATCCTTAACGGCCTTAGGGGTGGGCAAATTAGAAATGAGTTCAACCTTGGAGCGGTCGACCTCGATTCCTCTTTCAGAAACAATGTGCCCAAGAACTATGCCGGATGACACCATAAAATGACACTTCTCCCAATTGAGCGCAAGACCTTTCTCTTCACATCTTTGTAGAACGGCTTCTAAGTTGAGAAGGCACGTGTCGAATGAATCTTTGAAGACTGTCAAATCATCCATGAACACTTCCATTCATTTCTTAATCATGTCACTGAAGATGCTTATCATACACCTCTGAAATGTGGCAGGTGCGTTACACAGTCCGAATGGCATTCGCCGAAAGGCATAAGTACCAAAAAGACATGTGAATGTTTTCTTATCTTGGTCTTCTAATGCTATCTCTATCTGATAATACCCTGAATAGCCATCAAGAAATCAATAGAAAGAATGTCCTGCCACACGT
>NW_010362253.1:0-1101 GCF_000414095.1 Morus notabilis
TGAACCCTGAACCGTCAACTGTGAACCCCGAACCCTGAACCCTGAACCTGAACCCCGAACACCGAGCCCCGAGCCCTGAGCCCAGGGCCCTGAGCCCAAAACCTTGAGCCATGAACCCTGAACCCTAAACCCCAAATCCTAAACCCTAAACCCAGAACCCAAACACGAAACCTGTAACCCGAAACCCGAAACCCTAAACCCTGAACCCCAAACCCTAAACCCTAACCCCTAAACACTAAACCGTAAACCCTAAACCCCAAACCCCAAACCCCAAACCCTAAACCCAAAACCTTGAACCCCGAACCCCCAACCGTGAACCCTGAACCCTGAACCCCGAACCCCGAACCCCAAACCCCAAACCCCAAACCCTAAACCCTTTAAACCCCCAAGCCTGAACCCAAAATGCTGAACCCTAAACCCAGAACCCAGTGCCCGGAACCGTGACCCTGGACCCTGAACCATAAACCCTGAACCCTGAACCACGAACCCTGAACCCTGCCCGTGAATCATGAACCGTAAACTCCAAACCCCAAACCCTAAACCCTAAACCCGGAACCCTAAACCCTGAACCCTGACCTGTGAACCATGAACCCCGAACGCCGAACCCTGAACCCTGCCCGTGAATCATGAACCGTAAACTCCAAACCCCAAACCCTAAACCCTAAACCCGGAACCCTAAACCCTGAACCCTGACCTGTGAACCATGAACCCCGAACGCCGAACCCTGAACCCTGCCCGTGAATCATGAACCGTAAACTCCAAACCCCAAACCCTAAACCCTAAACCCGGAACCCTAAACCCTGAACCCTGAACCCCGAACCCCGAACCCCAAACCCCAAGCTCTGAGCCCCGAGCCCTGAGCCCTGAACCTTAAACCCTGAACCTTGAACCCTGAACCGTGACCCCCGAACCCCAAACCCTGAACCCCAAACCCTGAACCCCGAACACCAAACACCGAACACCGAACACCAAACCCCAAACCCCAAACCCCAAGCTCTGAGCCCCGAGCCCTGAGCCCTGAACCCTGAACCCTGAACCCTGCCCGTGAATCATGAACCGTAAACTCCAAACCCCAAACCCTAAACCCTAAACCCTAAACCC
>NW_010362254.1:0-582 GCF_000414095.1 Morus notabilis
GCAACATATAATTGACCATGGCTAAATATTTGATTTTCTAAAAATAGTCTAACTTTATTCAAAGATTGTCCCTGACTTTTATCTATTGTCATAGCGTAACATATTTTTATAGGGAATTGTCGTCTTTTTAAAGTAAATGGCCATTTTGATTCATGTACAGTCATTTCTATTCTTGGAATATAAACTTTTTCAAAAATATTATTTGAAGTTATGATCTGTCCTTCGATTATTTTATTTGTTAATTATGTTATGATAAGTCTTATTCCATTGCATAGTCCAGCAGATTGATTTAGATTTCTTAGAAGCATTATTGGAGTTCCGAGTTTAAGATTTAGTTCATGTGGTGGTAAACCGTTGAAATTTAAATTGTGTAAAAATTCTTGAGGATATAAGAGATTTAGTTCTTCTATGTTTTCTGACAAAGGCAGTATTGTATCATAACTATAATAAGTTTTTACCTCATTAGGTACTAAGGATAATATATAATTATTTATATCGTCAGCAATTTTATTTTTCAGTGTTACAATTGCGCACTGTTTTAGGTACTCAATGTTATTAAAACTGTTGTTGAAATCATCGTAT
>NW_010362255.1:0-819 GCF_000414095.1 Morus notabilis
ACACACACACATATATATATATATATATATATATATATATCTTTTAAGACAAAATCCTAAGCTTTTCTTTCTCTCATTCTCTCAGTCTCACCTGCCTCACCCGCAGTTTCAGTCTCTTTCTCTCATTCTTTCAGTCTCAATTTTTCTTTCAGGTATTTTTCTTTTACTCTCTCTTCTCTCATATTCTTACACCCATTTTTTCTCTGTTTTTCTTCCACACTAGTGTGGTCTTCTAGTGTTGTTCCAAGGTAATTTTTGCTGTTTGCCTTTCTTCTTGGGGTGGGTTTTGGATTTCTGAGTCTGTGTTGGTAAGCTTCTTTCCTTATGGTGCCGGGTTGTTTCTTTTATTTATTTATTTGAAGGAAACTTGAAGTAATATCATCAGAAAAAGAGGTGGGCAAAGAAACTACTAGGTTTCTTTTCATACCTTTCTTTCTCTTGCAGGAAATATATGCTATGGCCCTTTTGTAAAGCTTCCCAGTGATTGTCAAGAACTCTCTCTCTGTTGTATTTATTACTTATCTTTTCTAGATTCGCCATTGTTGAAGTCAATATCTTCTTGTTGCCTGTGTAAGTAAAGTACTATATGTTCTTTATGAATGTTGGCAAATTTTAATTTTTCATACCAGTTGTTATTTATTGTCTTCAACTTGCTTGTCAACTTGCTTGATGCTTATTGTTAACTCTTTGTTTGAGCTACCTTGTGACTGAGTGCGAGTATCTGTTTGTGTCTAAGAGCTTGTTTGGTAAGAGTGAAAGTGGAAGGAGAGAGGGGATTAATGGAAGGGTTTTGGATCTAGGGAAAGTGAAAAGGAGGAA
>NW_010362255.1:874-1032 GCF_000414095.1 Morus notabilis
CGTCCTCTTTCCCGTTATATAGATTGGGGAGAGAATCTAACTATACACAATTAGCGAAAGGTCCTCTCCATTTTTCATTATATACTTTGTGTGGAAATAGTCATTTGACATGTAAGAGGGTCCCAAATTAGAAAGAAGAAGTTTTTAGAGTGTGTAAA
>NW_010362256.1:0-904 GCF_000414095.1 Morus notabilis
AATAATATATAAATATATAATATAAAAAATATTTACAAATTTGGGCATTTTCGGTCGGGTTCGGGCAGCCTGATCGGGCACGGGCAACTAAATGCTGCCCGATGCCTGTCCAAGGAGAAAATCGAGTCGGGTCAGGCAGCTTGAAAATTCGGACAGTTCAAGTTCGTTCATCAGATAAAAATTTAGATTTTTCGATAGTCGCAGGCGGCCTGTCTAAAGTTTCAGCACTAATTGCAAGCTTAGAAAATGCAGTGTTCCTTCAAAATGAAAAATTGCGATGTCAAATACAAAAATATTAAAAAAACGACATAAGCCTTTAGACGACAATGACGTACGAAACAACAATATGCATCATAAACGACAATATCCCAAAATAACATGCACGACAGTGAACTTGGGAAACGAATGCGCATTATTGACCACAATCAAACGACAAAACCTATAATAAACGATGGTAACATCAGAAAAGACAGGGATGTCATTGAGGCAGGACGGGGACATGCTGGAGTCCTTCTCCGACCGGCCCTCTCATCTTCCGGCGCCACAAGTCCAAAATCGTCGCCGAGTTTCTTCACCAACAACCTCTGCCATCCACCTCCAATATCCGCTCTCAATCGAGTCCCCCAACTCCACTAATCCTTGTGTTCAAAATCGTGGAGCTTGTCTTTGAAGAGGCAAAAGAAGATTGAAAGTGGAAAATTTTGTCAAATTTGTGTTATTTGTCTAATTTGACTAATAAAATCACTCGTGTATTTGTTGGAAATTTATGCGATTCTAGTAACCCAGTCCACAACTTTCAAGATCTGTTCCCACCCACCTCGCAATCCAGCCAACCCCGACCAAATCCGATGACGGCCTCTAGAAGGTGAGGTTTCGTAACAAGTTCGGTGAGAGAGAAGAGGAA
>NW_010362257.1:0-554 GCF_000414095.1 Morus notabilis
CACTAGCGCTCCTATTCTCATAGTCCCTAGCAGCAACGAGCCCTACATAATGTTTACTGACGCTTCTAGGAATGGATTGGGATGTGTGTTGATGCAACAAGGTCGAGTGGTAGCTTATGCTTCACGACAGCTAAAACCCCATGAGGTGAATTACCCTACCCACGACTTAGAACTAGCTACAGTGATTTTTGCACTGAAAATTTGGAGGTGTTACCTCTATGGTGCGAAGTTTGAGCTTTTCACTGACCACCAAAGCCTCAAATATCTGTTCACGAGATCTGAATTTGAGATAGCGGAGGTGGATAGAATACATGGAGCATTACGACTTCAATCTCCAGTATCACCCCGGGAAAGCTAATGTGGTAGCGGATGCCCTGAGCCGGAAAAGCCATGGAGTTTTGGCCAGCTTAGCCTTCGAAGACTGGAACAGGTTGGCTACTGTTGGGAGTTTTGATTTGCAGTGCTATGAGGATAGTAACAAGGCCTGCATCTTCAACATTGTGGTAACTCCTACCTTGAAACAGTTGGTGAAGCAAGGACAATGGCATGATGAG
>NW_010362258.1:0-869 GCF_000414095.1 Morus notabilis
GTCCTCCTGTCCCTAACAAAACCATTGTAGCTAACTATTAGCTAGGGTAATTCACAAGAAGGCTGAAGGCATGGAGAGAGCTTATGAGATAAAGCAGTCATCATATACCGTATCTGGAAATCCATAAAACAAAAGGGTTGGCTGAATACTGTGAGAGCCTTGAGTAAAAGACAAAAGGAAAGTCGTTTCCACCAAAATAAAGAAAAAGAATCAAGCAAATATGATTTGCAAGTTCTAAAAACATGTTTAGTAAAAAGGGTGATTCCTTATTCCTGAATAGTAGATTCGGGAGTTGCTACTCATGTTTGTTTTCTTTATTAAGTCTTAGTTCTTACAAAGAAATTGTTTACCGAAATAAAGAAAGGAACTCAAGCAAATATGATTTGCTAGTTCTAAAAACATGTTTAGTAAAAAAGGGTGATTCCTTATTTCTGAATAGTAGATTCGGGAGTTGCTACTCATGTTTGTTTTCTTTATTAAGTCTTAGTTCTTACAAAGAAATTGTTTCCCAAAATAAAGAAAGGAACTCAAGCAAATATGATTTGCTAGTTCTAAAAACATGTTTTAGTAAAAGGGTGATTCCTTATCCTGAATAGTTGATTCAGGAATACCTAATCATGTTTGTTTTCTTTATTAAGTTTTAACCCTTAAATGGAAATTGTTGTCAGGGACTACACGATGAAAGTGGGAATACCGCGAGGATATCGGCAAAAACAGTGGGAGAAGTTAGACTTCAATTTTGGAAATACCTTGTTGTGAACAATGTTTATTTCCCTCCAAGCATAATGAGAAATTTGATTTCTAATTCCAAATTATTTGAAACAATTGCCTTTAATAATTAATATATGTTCTGAATATTTGGAAAGTGG
>NW_010362259.1:0-2645 GCF_000414095.1 Morus notabilis
ACCTTTAATTTGATTTAGTTTTGATTATCCCGTATTTTTGGAACTGGATTAGTGGAGGATAACTCTTCCTATTTGTTCCTTGTTCCCTCTTTCTTCATTAACAAAGGTTTTCATTTCTTTTCAAATAAAAAAAAAAGAAAAAGAAAAAGAAAATCCTAATAAGAACCGAACTTGAATTGAGGAATTGAACAGAAAAGCAAAATTATATTGATGAAGTAATTGAAAGAGATTACAAGATAGATTGGCAGACGTTCGAGAGGTCTGCTAGCTCTCCCAAGGGTTTTCCCAGTTTACTCTAATCCATCCCCCGCCTTTAGTCTCTTTCTATTCCTTATATACTACTACTAACTAGCTTAAAAAACATAACAAACCAACCCTAATTATATACTACTACTAACTAGCTTAACAAACATAACAAACCAACCCTAATAACAAACCACTAACCACTTATTGTATTGATTACTAATTACTAACATAATCCTATCAAATCCTCACCAATAGAGAGAGAGAGAGAGAGAGAGAGAGAGAGATAGATTATTATATTGATTACTAATTACTAACATAATCCTATCAAATCCTCACCAATAGAGAGAGAGAGAGATAGATAGAGAGAGACCTCAAGTGCTGGTGGAATATCATATGTTACTTTTAGAATGTCATTCAAGTTTATGATTCAACGAAAAAAAGGTCAATGAGAAAAAGAATGAATAAGCAGATAAAAGGAATCGTGAAGACGAGACTATATTCATTATTGTCCATAGGAATGAAATAAGAAAGAGAAACATAGAGATTTAGGGAGGAGAAGAAACTCAGAATAAGGAATAAGTGACACCACGTACAAAGAAAAGAGGAAAGCAATTCTCTAAAAACGCGAAAGAGAAAAGCATAACAAAAAAAAAAACACACACACACACACACACAAAAGCTAAAGAGAATAGTCATGACACATATCACCAATGGCATCCGTCCAATTTAAAACAATTAGAGAATAGAAAAAATCATTGAAAGCTTTATCCGTTGTTGCCCATAAAGATGCTGAAAATTTTACTTTCTCAAAAAGACCTGTCATTTCTAATTCTTTTTCTTTGAAAACAATCATCCAAAGAAGTATATCACCAAATATTGCCACAACAGTCTAGCCATCTTATTAGATCCGAACCCCACAGTTTTCTCCAGCAAGAAGAAATTTCAATGGGCAGGAAAAACACAAAGAATCCTAATTCGCTCAGTAATTTGTACCATAATTTCCAGGCCTGGGACAGTGAAGTAGATGATGATCGATAAGTTTCTGCAACAATTAGGGTGTAATCCATATTTGCTTTTGACAACCATTGCCCACAAGGAATGTTGTTCTAAAGGAAATGTCGACAAACATTTACCCAAAAGGTTCAAATGTTTAGCGTAATCAATTATACTTATAGACGGTCAATCCTAATCTAACTAGAAAAACAAACATTCAAAAAGAGATAAGACTAATCCTAAATAGATATGGCAAACCATAGCTAACCTAATAATCCAAGATCCTCTATTAAACATGGCCATCGCATATGTATCTCAATTGTAAAAATCATAAAACTAATGTATGGGATGTATCTCAATTGTAAAAATCATAAAACTAATGTATGGGCAAGTATCTTTCACATTCAACAAGAAATTTCCTCAAACAAAGTCAACAAACAAATAAGAAATCTGATATGAGTAAAAATGAATAAGAAAAGAAATAAACAAGCGAACTGATAACAATTAAATCTACCAAATCTTGGATGGCAACAAGTGATGCGCCATGTGTTGGCAATAAGTGAAGACATGTGCAACTATGATAACGATGATAGGATAGAGTTCTATTTGAAGCGGAGTAAAAACACATGAATACATGTGTATACGTAATCATGTAGGTATTCATGTATACGTATATGTAAGTGTTTAGGTATTCATGTATATGCATATGTAAGTGTTTAGGTATTCATGTATATGTATATATAAGTGTTTTTATATAGACACATGTTATGTGTACATCATCATAGTATGCAGCAAAGAACTTTAGTTAACGTGTGGATGAAATGGTAAAAACCTCTGCCCGGATCAATTGCACATCCTTCACAACAAATTCTGCAGCCTTGTTTTGTTCCTCTCTTTCAAGGACTGAACAGACGTCGTTAGCCAAAGCCTCCTCAATATTAAGACCGCCAAAGGCAGTCAAATCAATATCTCCATCAGGTAAATATGTCTTTAGAGGTACTGACCCAAATGGGAACACCTGCAAACACACATGAGTAAGAAAGTTAAGTGTTCTACCAGAATTCCAAAACTAATAAATGGAGAAAGCGTTAGGAAAAAAAGAAAAGCATGCCAAAGTTATCTAAGGGTGGTATACCAACCACTAATGTAAAGTTAAATGCTTTTCCTAACCAGTTGTCAGCAAAAGTTTCAGTTCTGCCGCTGGTTTTTTTTTTCACGTGTAAGTTGGTGTCGAAAGTTTTCCCAACTTATGAAAATAATAACAGGAAAAGCAAAACCTAGTGCACGACTAGGAAAAAAAATCTTTAGCATTAATTGCAATAAAATAATCTGTTAATAACCGGCATTCCATGTAACGCTCAAAACACAAGACGTGCATGCAAAGGAAAACATAATAGATAACATGT
>NW_010362260.1:0-607 GCF_000414095.1 Morus notabilis
ATTATTATTATTATTATTATTATTATTATTGTTATTGTTATTATTATTTGTATTATTATAATTACTACTTTTGAGGACATGACACTTTTTTTTCCCTTGATAGGTTTTTCTATGAGAATATACTATTAAGGTTTTTAACGAGGTCTATTGAAGATTTGGCTTTCAAAGGCAAACTTTTGAATTGAGCTTCTGTCCCTAATTATGTCTCTTATGTTTTATAGTGGGCCTCAATATCTTTTTATTTATCTTTTATAAACTTCACTTTTTTTATTGATTTATAATACCTAGTGTATAATTGACATAGGATGAGAGTTTTAGGAAGTGCCAATTTAGTTGCCTTCGTTATCATGAAAAAAAAAGAGCAAAAAAGAAGAACACCTTTTTTATTAGAATTTGAAAAATATAATTCTTATAGAAATAATTTAGAATTTAGGATCTTTTAAGAAAAGATGATTTAGAGTTATCCGTTCAACATACAAAAGATAATTCCTTTAGGAAAAAAAGTACACATGATAATTCCAAAAAGAAAGAAAAACTAAAATAGGCGTTATCTTCGTCGTCCAAATAGATCATGATGATGATTACAATTTTAATGGAAATTTGCGTA
>NW_010362261.1:0-475 GCF_000414095.1 Morus notabilis
GGAATGCATCGTCTCATGATTTGGTCAGGACAGTACTTGAAAAGATATGATTCCCAATAGAAGTTTCGCACTTCGACCAAGAACTTGCGTTTATCTTGTGCATTCCAATTAGAAGGAAGTTCGCCCGTCACCAAGTAGTTTATGATATGAGCGTACCAAGGCAGCTTAGTGACGGCGAAAAGATTTTCATCAGGGAAGTTATCGCGGATGGCAGGGCCATCGGCGGGATCATTGAACTCGAGTCGAGACAGATGGTCGGCAACGACATTCTCGACACCTTTCTTGTCCTTGATGGTCAAGTCAAATTCCTGCAATAGAAGGATCCACCTAATTAGTCGCGCCTTAGCATCCTTTTTGGAAAGGAGATACTTGAGGGCGGCATGATCTGTAAAGATGGTGATGGGTGAACCGATCAGATATACACAGAACTTGTCAAGTGCAAAGACTATAGCGAGCAACTCTTTCTCAGTGGTTG
>NW_010362262.1:0-11031 GCF_000414095.1 Morus notabilis
AATATATGGGTACTTAAAGTTTCTTAATAACGTCATGCATGCAATATATGGTTGGTAAATAATTTTATCAACGTTAAAGGTCATGCTAATATCTCGTAATTATTTTTCGTCTACAGTGGATATAATAAAACTACAAATCTTGCGTTGCGAGAATGAAACTACAACTATTTGTTATAAATGAATATTATTTTTATGATACCATTAATTAAATAAATAATTCTGAATAATGTTTGGTGTGGGAACTGTTATTGGGTGGCAACCTAACTCATAATTTGGATATTTTAATTTTTCTTGATGCCTTTTGTTCCCCCCTTCGGTTTAAAAAAACAATTCTTAATAAATGAGTTTCTGTGATTATATATATATATATATGTTATTTTTTAGTTTTGACAGCCACGGAAGGCGTGTTTGGTCTTAAAAATCCTCTTGGAAAGCTTCGGAACTCATCTAATTATTGGAAGCTTATAATATTATAGTTTATATTAGTGGGAAATGAATTTATAGTTTATATTTTTTTTTCCTTTTGTATGTAAATTGATCACATACGAAGGTTGGTAGCCATTGATTAGAAACAACATCTCGACTATTTCGGTAAGGTTTTATGGGCAGAGTCACAGAAAAGAGATATGAAGAGCAAAAACCCGATAATAAATTAATAATTGCTTAGTTATATGAAAGAGATAGAGATGGATCTCCAATTATTAGTTATGAGAATAATAATTGTTATGAGAATAATTAATTAATTTATTAAGGACGAATATGGATCTCCATTTGTTTTCTTTTGAAAACATTTACCGCTCCACTTTTCAGCTAGTGAAGTTTGACTTGTATCTATCATCCATTAATTTGTCGAAACCATTTTACGTCGCCAAGCAGTATAAATAGTGATTATCAGTACTAGCAGTACTAATATTACTTTTTTTATCTTTATATATACTCCAATTGCAAAGGAAAATATTTCTAGTCTCTTCTCATGATTAACATCGGTGAATATTTATATTCATAATGCATTAAGCTTGTATAAATCCAAATAATTTGAGAGTAAATTAAGCTACAAGGACTGGCGTATAAGATTTTTTGCAATGGTTTCCATCGGATCTTTCCTAATTTAAACTAATATCACTTGTTCATTTTACTTAGAAGTTCTATGAAGAAAGTTTCCCAAATTTAAAGAATATTTGATATTCCATTTATCATTGTTAAATATCTTTTGAAACACATATAGGTATATTAGATTTAGGTGTCTGGAATTTGGTTATAAAAAAATATTCATATATACTTGCACAAACTAATATTTACGTAAGTAAACTAATATTATATTTTACCCTCAAACCCTAATTATAAATGTACTTTACGTACGTGGAAGATCATCATTACTGAGATCTCAAATAAATAAATAAATAAATATATATATATAAATATATATATATATATATATATAAATATATATATATATATATATTCTTGCACGGGGCATGCATGTGATTGTAAATCATAATACTTATATAGAAAATCACACAAATTTGCACCATATTGCTAGATAGAGATTGATCCTACTGCATGCATGGTGTTTTATTGTTAATTCTGTGACATAAGCGTGATATTACTGCACGTTGGATGAATATACATAATAAAATTAAGCAAACTACACTACAAAAAACACGCGATTTAACGTCACTAATTACACGACGGTTTTATATGAAATCGTTGTCTAATGCAATAATCAAAAGCGCGGGCCGGCTGGCAAAACATTAGACAACAATTTCATGTAAAACCGTCGTCTAATCTAACACACTAGACTACAGTTTACGAAAGAAAATGTTGTCTAATGTGAGTGCGAAAATCTAAAAATTTCATTTTGCTTTGAATCTGTCTTTAGTTCAAGAGAAAACCCTCAAACCATCGCATCTCTCTCTCTTCCCGTTTGCCGTCATAGTTGAACCAACCCAGAACACTCGACGCCGCCACCATCATTCTCTTTCTCCCTCTCTCTGTTCTTCCATTCTCTCTCTGTCTCTCTCTCCATCTCTCTCTATCGCGCACCCAACTGCCTCCGTCATTGCCAACAGCCGTCGTTCTCTCACTACCGCTCCTCTATCTCCCTATAAACATAGGTTTGAAATGCTGATTTTATTGGTATTTCACATTTAAAAGTTGTTTTTTAGGTTAATTGTTTAAATGCCCAGTATTAGACGACAGTTAATTTTAGGGTTAGACTATTAGACAATGGTTTCATTAATTTATTTTTTAGAATATTATTGTTAGCATTGAAAGTTGTAATTGTGTTAATTTGTATTATTTGAATATATAATGTCTATATACGAAGTATGAAATGAAAGAAAATAAAGCATTATACGATGAATGCTTTAAATGTTTAGAAAATGAGTTAGGATGTATTACATGAAGGCTTATATGGGTATGCATTACTGATTGCACTTGTTGTGGTCTGTTGTTACTTGCTGAGCGAAAGCTCATTCTGTTTGTTTGTGTTGTACGAAGCTCCGGTAAGGCATCAGCACCCTGAAATCTAATGTTGGGCGTGCAGAAAAGGATGAAGTAGTGGAGTATGGATAAGTGGGTAATGGATGCATAACGTATTTTGAAAACACTGCTAAGTGTTTAAAGTAAATCATATTTATTGTATTAAATATGTTATGTAATGAAAGTAAAGTTTATGAGATAATGAGGCTATGCTTAGTAACCTCAAGTCACAAAATATGTTAATGTATCCAAAATGCTATTATGTTAATGGCATATGAACAATAATGGTATCAATATGATAGGTTAAATATGTGACCACGTTTAAGGAAAACAACTTTAAAGTTTTAAAAGAATTTTACCGACAGATTATTTAATATTAAGAAATTGAAAATATTTTTAAAAATGTATTTTTAATATCAAAGTTTTACTATGAAATACTAATCGTAGTTTTATTCCGCCTAAGTATATTAGTATCCATTTTACTATTAAGGAAGAAAAAAAATGTAGCCTAGTATTGGGGTTTATAGTTTTAAAGTAAGAACAATGTGCTAATGAGTGTCGGATAGAGTTTGAATGTAGGCAAAGGGAATATCGCCACATATTTGGATCCGTCGGAGTGTATTTTGGAATAGAAGTTGGAACATCTTCATATCCTCACCAACAGAGACAGACAAATGTGGATCCTCAACACACTTTAAACTCGGATGGGGTAGAAGACCCAGAGGAAGATTCTACAGAGGCTAATGAGGGACAAAATTACGAATATGAAGATGTATAGTATAACATAATGTCTTGATTTTGATGTTTTTATGTAATAACATAAAAAATGTATGACAGATGTATATGTTAATAGAACTTGTGATGATACTTGTGTCACGTAAGTAACAAATGATGAATTGTGTATACATATGTCTTCAGCGGATATATGTATGTGTGTATATATATAGAGCCATACAAATAAATCAAAAATAATAAAAATGCGTTTAGTTAAAGAATGCATTTTATAAATGAAAAGTATGGTTAAGATACTACCATATGCAATGAAAGTTGTATTTTTTAAAACAACTCTATGTTATGAAATACTATTAAGATTTATTTGGTAAACATATATGGGAAACTTACGATGTTTGGCATCATTTTTCTTATTTAAATACACGAAAACATAGTTCGCCCACGTAGGGAACGTTTGGTTCCAGAAGGAAATGTAGATTTAGCTTCCAAAATAGCCAATTTACGAGCGAGATTGGAGGCTCAAAAACAAGAAAATAGGAATCTATGAGAACAATTGGAGCAAAGAAATCAAGAACAGGGACAAAGAGAAGTGCCACTTGTTCAACCAGAACCAGTTCCACTAATGGTACCTGCACCGCAATCAGAGCCTGCGGTATTGCCAGGAATAGTGCCACAAGTTATGCACTATTATACGAACGGTTCCTCCGGATGAAGCCACCAGAATTTAAAGGATCCACTGACCTATTAGAAGCTGAGGAGTGGTTATAACCACTCCAAATGATTCTGAATTTCATGAATTTGATGGAGCGGAAAAAAGTTCCGTGCACTCTTAATGTATTAAAGAAATATGCCGTTATTGGTGGGAGATAGTGGTGATGAGAAAAAATGTGGCAACAATGACCTCGAATGAATTCCAGGAAGAGTTCAATGCTAAGTATTATGATACTGTATGTCTCTGAGCCCAACACAATGAATTCAATAGTATGAAGCAAGATGATATGACAGTTACCGAAGCCTGCCGTATGTTTCACCGTCTGGCAAGGCTATGCTCTCTGCTGGTGCCCACAGAAATTGAAATGGTGCGACACATGTTAATGATGTTTCGCCTTGAAATTTCTACAGTGGTGGACAGTGGAGAAAGACCACCTACAATAGTGGAAGATTGTGTCAGTAGAGCAATCCGAGCAAAATATCACATCGCTCAAGCTAAAAAAGATAGTCAAATTTTGGGAAGCGAACAAAAAAGAACAAGCTCAGGCAAAACAAGCCCAAAAGGGAAATCAGCTTACTATTGCTTAGCACTCAGCGTACGCATTATTTGATTCGGGTGCATCACATTCATTTGCATCATATGTGTTTGCTGAGAAATTAAGTTATGCTAAGAATAGAATTTGTTAGACATTTAGGACTACCTTACCTTCTGGGGGGATTCTATTGTCTGAATTTAGACTAAGACATGTACCGATAGACATAGTTGATGGAAAACTATACAGAGATCTAGTCGTGTTAAAAATAATCGACTATGCCGTCATCCTAAGAATGGATTTCCTAGGAAAATATCAAGCCACTATCGACTGTCACAATAGGAAATGGCTTTTTTGACCCGATGGGAAAGAAGTTTTTAAGCACGTCAATCGACCCTGGACAGATGATCAATGCAATTGAAGTAAGGAGATTGATCGCTAGTGGTTGCGAAAGATATCTAATTCATGTCGTGGATATGACTAAAACTGATCAGTTGGAACCAAAGGATGAGCAGACAGTCCAAGACTTTTTGGAAGTATTTCCAGAAGAATTACCAGGATTGGCACCAGAGCGTGAGATTTATTTTGAAATCAAACTTTTACTTGGAACGACACCAATTTCCAAGGCCCTTATAGAATGGCTCCGACATAGCTCAAGGAGTTAAAAACGCAACTGCAAGAGTTATTGGAAAAAGAATTTATCCAACCAAATTATTCACCTTTGAGAGCTCCTGTTTTATTTATAAAAATGAACGACACAAGAACGGATGAAAGAAAAAAAAGTATGAAATGAATGAAAGAAAATAAAAGAAATGAAGTGTGAAATAAAAAGAAAAGAAAAGAAACGAAGTATGAAATGAAAGAAAAGAAAGAAAAATACGACGATCACTATAAATGTTTAGAAAATGTGTTAGGATGTATGACATGAATGCATATATGGGTATGCATTAATACGATGATCACTATAAATGTTTAGAAAATGTGTTAGAATGTATGACATGAATGCATATATGGGTATGGATTACTGATTGCACTTGTTGTGGTCTGCTGTTACTTACTAAGTGAAAGCTCATTCCGTTTGATGGTATTGTAGGAAGTTCGGGTAAGACATCAACTCCCTAAAATCTAATGTTGGGCGTGCAGAAAAGGATGAAGTAGTAGAGTGTGGACAAGTGGGTAATGGATGCACCATGTATTTTGAAAACATTGCTAAGTGTTTAAAGTAAATCATATTTATGGTTGTAAATATGTTATGTAATGAAATTAAAGTGTGTGACCCAACGAGACTATGCATAGGAACCTCAAGTCACAAAGTATGTTAATGTATCTAAAATGCTATTATGTTAATCGTTGGAAAATAAGGCATCAAGTGCGCAGCGAAATTTTAAAATTTTAAATCAATGCCAAAGCCAATCAAGAACTTGTTCATGGATAACATAAATACTAAAGATCTAAATCATACCTTTAGGGATTTAGGAAACAGCACATCTGACAGATTAAAGCATTCCAAACAGCAACCGGAAGAGCCTCAACTAACTGGTCTTCTTTACTATTCTCGTTTCCACGATCAGAGTGTGGGTGGGCACACATCGTTCAATCTCCTCTTGGTATTCTTGAACTCCTTCCAACCACAAGAGAGCCAAAGGAAAAAACGTTCTTGAGAATTAAACAATTTTTCCTCTCAGGAATCTTTTGCCAATAGCCCCAAAAAAGTCTCTCAAGTGATCTAAAGAATAATGTGACTTAATGAGCAATATATAGTATTTAGGAAGTCATATTTCCATAACAATTAGATTTCTTAAAGTTTATCTCGCTCACAGAGTCAATTTCGCCACGTCAGCATGCGCTATACGTTATAATAGTTAAAATATCTTAAAGAACATTGTTACATTTATTCCTAAGGACATAAAGGCTAACATTAATGGCATATGAACGATAATGGTGTGCATATGATAGGTTAAATATATGAACACGTTTAAGGAAAATAATTTTAAAGTTTTAAAAGAATTATATCGACAGACTATTTATTACTAAGAAGTTGAAAATACTTATCGAAGTTTTATTCCACCAAAGTATATTAGTATCTACTTTACTATGAAGGAAGAAAAAAAAATGTAGCCTAGTATTGGGGTTCATAGTTTTAAAGTAATAAAAATTAAACATGAATGTAGTAACGATCACCAGAAGTAAAGAGTAATGAGATTAATTAGGTATGAGTAGTTTTATTGAGATTAATTATTTAATTAAGGAGTAATATTTTCCTCAACTTCTCAGCTACTGAAGTTTGACTTACCTCTTTTGTTCATTAATTTGCCGAAACCATTTTACGTCGTCAAGCAGTATAAATAGTGATTATCAATGCAACCAGTAATATTTGTATTATTTTTTTAATCATCATATAAGGTATTGATAATTTTTTAGTGTCTTTTGGCGAAAGAGTGAATTTCCAACTCAGAAAACTTCCATCGGTAGATATATATATATATATATATGTATTTAATAATTTTATGCAGAAGTAGTAACTAAAATTTGATTAAATATATATTAATTAACAAATCCTTGAGTCATATATATCTATATATATATATATATATAGATATTATCTAGTTGCCAATATTTTTATATTTCGATCTATTATATTTAGTCTCCTTAGTACGTAGTTTCATGTTTTTAAATTTTGGTTTCACATACTTTCGCATATATACGAGACTTAGTTTAGTAAATAACGTGACAAAATTAAAATGTTAAATTTAATTTAAGTTAGTTAAAACTTCTAGTTATTAAAAAATAATGAGTTTTTTTTTCCTATAAACAACAATCAAAACTACTCCTAACACGAGAAATGACACCTCAGCTTTTATGTCTGTTTAAGTGATAGAAATGACAAATTAATTTTCTAACCTTTTGAATTTCAGAGAGGGGTGCAAATTACTGTTCAAAATTTGAGGTCCAAGTGAAAAATCAGAAAGGACTAAAATTCGTCCTTCATCTTTTGTACGCTGTTTGACTTTTCTGTGAAAAATATTCTCTTGCGTGGGAATAAATTAATAATCCTGATTCCTGAACTCCAATAATTTAGATTTACTTATATATTTGGTCTCAATTAATGTTAGAAACACTTCTGGAGATTTTATCTACAAGAAAACATTTGGTACATTTACATTCGATAAGTGCTGAATTATGAATCCCTTTGTCCATAGAACTTATTAATTACTCGGAAGCAAGAAATAATTTCTTCTTAATTATGTTAGATGTGAAAGGTTTGTATCACGCAAGTTGGGAAAATAAAGTCTCAATTTATTCATTTAAAGAAGAAAATGTATGAGTGTATAAATAGCAAACGGAATTCTAGCTAGCAATATCATTGAGACGAATCAATTAAGTTTAGAAATGGAAAAAGAAAAAGAGTCTTTCACATCTAAAAATGAATGTAAAATTGGCAGAACTAGAATCCATTAAGCGACGAGAATGATGAAACGATTCTCAATTTTATTAATCTTTTCTCTGCTTTTTTGTTGTTTCCTTCTAAAGTCTTGATAATCTTTCTTGGAGGTTTAATTGAAAGGATTTTTGCAAAGAATTAATTATTTGTGACATGTTAAATTTCTCAAGCTATATATATCCTAGAAAGCTAGTGGGGTATGTTCAGCCGGATTTGTGTGCAGGTTTGGCTTTTTCTTAGCTGATAAGTTCTCCCTTAATTCTTAATCTTATTTATTAATTATAATAATGATCATGCACTCTTTCAGTATTACTTTATCGAAACGATGCTAAGAGTATGACTTTCTACCATGGAAGCTAGACCACTTTTGACTGCCACGGTTTTATTGATTTGTAGCAGATTTTTTTTAGTAATGATCTTAGATGAATTAGTAACATACTTAATAATTAAATAAACCAATTAATCAAAAATAAGAAGACATAATGAAATTGAACCTAAAAAGTAGGGGACGTAAAGCGATCACAACAAGATCCCCATTGCTCTTTTCTTCTCAGGTTTTTAGGAGGATTTTGCCTGACAAAATCCTCATTTTCCGCCTCTCCCATCTTCTGAAAGTGTATGTGCAAGGTAGTCTTCCAGTCCTTGTAACATTTACTAGCTTCACGGTTGACTAAATCTCTAATGATGCCGTTGTTGCTGTCGTAGTCGAAGTTAAACCAATCCTAGAATACATTGTAAAATCAACAAATAAATCTTACTTATTGTATCCACAGTTAAAAATTTTTAGAACAAATTTTATTTCAAATAGATACCTGCATGCGATTTAGAACAAAAATATTTTTACATTTTTTCTCTTAGTTCCGCCCCTTAATTTTTCTAATTATGGTACTTATATGAAATTTTCAAAACATTTCATTTACATTATAAATTTTAATTTTTAAGTATCTCATATTTCACTGAAAAAAATTCCTGGTTTGGTTTGGTATAATTATAATCGCCTTTGAGTTTTGTGCTAGCTAGCTAGTATCATCAGAATCAGATATATACGAGTTAAGATATTCATTATTTAAAGAAGCAACATTTATCTCCACTTACTAGCTAGCTATTAAAGTTTGACTTATCTCTTCCATTAGTTGATTTGCGAAAAACATTCTTCATATCAATGACCGAGCAATATTTTGTGATATATCAGTACTAGCAGTAGCACATGTTATTTTTTAAAGTTTTAATATGTATATATACTTCTCCATGGCCAAGAAGGCAATATATAGTTCAATTCTTCATGCTTAGCTTTGGTTAATATCAAAGAAGATCATTTATCAAGAATATGATACTAATTCCGCTTAATTCGCATGATTAATACTCCCTCCATTAAGTTCTCTATCAATGATGACACCTTTATTAATTTATGATGGATAGTCATAGAAAGAGAATTAATTCAATTCTTTTCCTACTAAATTCAAGAATAAGAATAAAATAAGTACTAAAGTTATTTTGTGCATGCATGGTATGATTATTATTTTTATTTTTACGTAATGTGATTAGAGAGAAAGCAAGTGTACGGTAAGGCTTAGCTCTTATATTTTTAGTCTTTGTTAACGGTACTGTATAAGAATTAAAAGAAAACAAACTCAAGGGACGTCCTAAAAGTTTGGGATATTGTTTACAAGTTTGGATATTCTTCCTTGATTACTCTCATAATCATGCATGTGGGGCCCATTAAAGTTAATTCCTGATTATTTTTTTGTTAAACATGAAAAATAAGTAATTAACTTACCCACCTATATATGCGCGCTTCTTCTGCACAAAAAGGATATAAGATTAATTGGCCATGAGTATATAATATTCAATCATGAAATATGAGTACCAATGAATCAAAACTATTTAAAATCTAGCTAGCTATATATATACAGAGAAAAATATAAGGAAGCTACCGTACGTGATTTTTTCATTGTTAATTTTCAATTGGCGTGAATATTTTGGTTAATGAATTCTGAAGTTGGCCATATATAGGGCCTAACATGGGAACTGTCGCAAGATATAAGTTTGGACCAAAAGGGTAAGAAATAATTAGTGAATAATATGTTGCACCTTCTGGAGAGGTCCTGTGGCCACCCAAAATGTAATTATGATTAAGCCTGATAATTATCGCTTTTTCGTTGTTGATGTTGAATTCTTTAATTGTGAATCATATCCCACGATAACTACATTTAGGGTACAAAGTTGAATGGTAAGTTGGAAATTATGTAAATCAGGACTCAAATCACCTGATGTCCAATTTTTAATGTTTCAATTGGTGTCTAACTAATCACATTATGATATGTCATTTAATAGATCTAAACATTAAAGCATAGAAAAGTTAGTTAAAAGGTTATTCAAATTTTTTAAATAATGTGACATAATTCGATTTGTTGGACACCAATTAAAACAGTGAAATTGAACAGGTGATTTGAATCCGTAACTCAAATATATGTTTGGCATACGCAATTATGGCAACGATCATTTTTCTTTGATATTTCTCTTTCATGATTTGTCATGAATTAATGTTACAGATATTTATATGCTACTTGACGATGGAAAATTACCGCGACATGAGTGTGTAGTTAAAAGATATGATTAATGCATAATCTTTCAGAAGCAACAAGTTTCCATGAATGAATTTATACAGGTGATGAAAGTCTTGCCAAAGTAAAAAGTTACTGCAACTTTGTAATATGGAAGATTAATAATACAGTTGATCATAAATAGTTCTGAATAATGTCATATTTATGCATGCTTATATACATATATGTTCCCTTGAGTACTTTTCTATGACTTATATAGTAGAAGTAATAATTCTGTGAATCATGTTTATGATATTAATCATTCTTTTCTATGATTCATTCATTGAATCATAAATAAGTAATCATGTTTATCATTCTTTACCTTTCCCTAGCTCTTCAATCCATTGAATTGCGGAAACCATTTTTACGTCGGCGTCACCATGCACTATAAATAGTGAATATCAATACTAGTAGTAATATAATTATACTGAAGTTGTGCCTGCCGTGGAATGAGCAAGGTTATGGATGTATTTTAGAAGGCTTGTTAGTGTCATAATATATATATATATATATATATATATATATATAT
>NW_010362263.1:0-514 GCF_000414095.1 Morus notabilis
GGACATTTCAAAAACTAGGTTAAACCGGTTTTATTTTTAAAGTTGAACTAAAATGGGTAACATTTTTTAAAAGGGGTAGTTTAATTAGTACGGTGATTTAAGGGGATAGGATATGTAATTCTCTCTTAATTGTGAGTTAAAGTGAACCCAAAACCCAAAACCACGTATGCAACCAAACAAAGGTTTGGAATGCTCATGGGGTTCAAACATATGAGAACCCTCCAAACAAAGGGCACAAGCTCTTTCTCAATACATCTGAGGCAGAGTCCAAGTCCAAGTCAGTTTATGTGAATCAGCCCAAGTCACAAATTTGTCCTACCAATTAAGTCCACCTATTCTCTTTTGCGATGACAATAGTGCAACATAACTTGCAGCAAAACATGTGAAAATTGATTATCATCTCTGTAATCGACAAGGGTAATCATCTCTGTTTCCGTCTAAAACTGCGATTCTCCAGCTGCTCCTTTCACGTCCTTCATCCATTTCAAGCTTTCCCTTATACGCATTGCCAAAA
>NW_010362264.1:0-198 GCF_000414095.1 Morus notabilis
TGTCGTAAAGAGGCCCATAATCCGTCAGATCAAAGCTTTCTTCGTCCTCCACAACCGCCCCGAAAACCGCGACAAATTTTAGTGTCGTAACGGTCCCCATTAGCCGTTAGATTGAACCTCTCTTCGCAATCTACAATGGCCAAAGGAACGCTCAAAACTTTTGGTGTGTAACGGCGCCCATGAACTGATAGATCTAAT
>NW_010362264.1:611-1450 GCF_000414095.1 Morus notabilis
TCCCCTCTACAACCGCCATGAATTTAGCGACAACTTTTTGTGTCATAACGGGGCCGGCCCATCAGAGGTTATACCAAAGCTCTCTTCGCGCTCTACCACCGGCACTAGAATGGTAACAACATTTGGTGTCGAAACGGGGCCCATCAGCTGTTAGATCGAAGCTCTCTTCGCGCTCTACAACCGCCCCGGGAAGGGCGACAAATGTTGGTGTCGTAACGGGGCCCATCAACCGTTAGATTAAAGAAGCTCTCCTCGCGATCTACGAATGGTACGGGGGTGTCCTAACGGGGCCCATCGGGCGTTAGATTGAAGCTCTCTTCGCGACCTACAACTGCCACTGGAGCGGCGACAAATTTTGGTATTGAGATGGGGCCCATCAGCCATTTGATCGAAGCTCTCTTCGTGATCTACAACTGCCGCGGGAACGGCGAAACTTGGTGTCGTAACGGGGCCCATCAGCCGTTAGATCAAAGCTCCGTTCACGCCCTACAACCGCCACGGGAACGGCAACAACTGTTAGCGTCGTAACGGGGCCCGTCAGCCTTTAGATCGAAGCTCTCTTCGCGCCAGGGAAATGGTGAAAACTTTTGGTGTCGTAAAGAGGCCCATAATCCGTCAGATCAAAGCTTTCTTCGCCCTCTACAACCGCCCCGAAAACCGCGACAAATTTTAGTGTCGTAACGGGCCCCATTAGATCGAACCTCTCTTCGCAATGTACAATGGCCAAAGGAAAGCTCAAATCTTTGGTGTGTAACGGCGCCCATGAACCGATACATCTAATCTCTGTTCACGCTCAACAACCGCCACGGGAATGGCGACATCTTTTGGTGTCGTAACGG
>NW_010362265.1:0-1310 GCF_000414095.1 Morus notabilis
GTTAGATCAAAGCTCCGTTCACGCCCTACAACCGCCACGGGAACGACAAGAACTATTGGCGTCATAATGGGGCCCATCAACCGTTAGATCGAAGCTCTCTTCGTGCTCTACCACCGCCAGGGGAACGGTGACAACTTTTGGTGTTGTAACGGGGCCCTTCAGCCGTTAGATCGAAGCTCTCTTCGCGATCAACGAATGGCATGGGAACGGCGACAAGTTAGGACACCAAAAGTTTTCACCAAAAATGTGGCAGCTGTAAATCGCGAAGAGAGGTTCGATCTAACGGCTGATGGGCCCTGCTATGACACCAAAAGTTGTCGTCGTTCCCGTGGCGGCGGTAGAGTGCGAAGAGAGCTTCGATCTAATGCCCGATGGGCCCCGTTAGGAAACCAAAAGTTTTTGCCGAAAACGTGGCAGTTGTAGATCGCGAAGAGACGTTCGATCTAACAACTGATGGGCCCTATTATGACACCAAAAGTTGTGGTCGTTCCCGTGCCATTTGTAGATCGCAAAGAGAGCTTCTTCGATCTAATGGTTGATGGGCCCCGTTACGACACCAACATTTGTCGCCCTTCCCGGGGCGGTTGTAGAGCGTGAAGAGAGCTTTGATCTAACGGCTGATGGGCCCCGTTTCGACACCAAACGTTGTCCCCATTCTAGTTACGGTGGTAGAGCGCGAAGAGAGCTTCGATATAACCTCTGATGGGCCGGCCCTGTTACAACACCAAAAGTTGTTACTTTATTCATGGCGGTTGTAGAGGGCGAAGAGAGCTTTGATCTGACGGATTATGGGACCCATTACGGCATAAAAAGTTGTCGCCGTTCCCGTGCCAGTTGTAGATCGTGAAGAGAGCATCGATCTAACGGCTGATGGGCCCCGTTACGACACCAAAATTTGTCGCCCTTCCCGGGGCGGTTGTAGAGTGCGAAGAGAGCCATTTCAACACCAAACGTTGTCGCCATTCCAGCGGCGGTGGTAGGGAGTGAAGAGAGCTTCGATATAACATCTGATGGGCCGGCCCCGTTACGACACCAAAGGTTGTCCCCGTTCCCGTGGCAGTTGTAGAGCACGAAGAGAGCTTCGATATGACGGATGATGGGCCCCGTTACGACACCAAAAGATGTCACCATTCCCGTGGCGGTTGTAGAGCGTGAACAGGGATTAGATCTATCAGTTGATGGGCGCCGTAACACACCAAAAGTTTTGAGCGTTCCTTTCGCCATTGTAGATCGCGAAGAGAGGTTCGATCTAACGGCTAACGGGGCACGTTACGACACAAAAATTTGTCATGGTTTCGTGGCGGTTGTTG
>NW_010362266.1:0-377 GCF_000414095.1 Morus notabilis
ACAATGAGAGAGGAAAAGGGAAAGCACCGGGACAGATGCATACCATGGCGGGGGGGAAGTTCTGGAGCTCATGCCAGAAACCCAGTCGTCGAGGGTATGGTACCTATCTCTCACTCTTTTACACGAGTTTTGTTCGACATTGGTGCTACGCACTCTTTTGTTTCCACTACTTTTGTGAAAATTTTGGGTTTGAAACCTGATGACTTAGAAACTTCAATGTTTATAAGTTCTCCATTGGGACGTGTGGAGGTGACTAGTATATGTAGGTCGTGTGTGATCACGATTGGAAGTGAGAAATTAAAGGCAGATTTGATAATCCTTCCCATGAATCAGTTTGATGTGGTGCTTGGAATGGATTGGTTGTCAAGATATGGGGC
>NW_010362266.1:608-850 GCF_000414095.1 Morus notabilis
TGAGTTGCCTGGTTTACCGCCTGATCGGGAGATCGAGTTTTGCATCGACTTACTTCCGGAGACGGCTCCGATTTCTATTGCTCCGTATCGAATGGCGCCTGTGGAGATGAAAGAGCTAAGGAAACAGCTCGAAGAGTTGGCAGAAAAGGGATACATTAGAAACAGCACATCCCCGTGGGGTGCACCTGTCTTGTTTACGAAAAAGCACGACGGATCCCTTCGGTTGTGCATAGACTACCGAC
>NW_010362267.1:0-829 GCF_000414095.1 Morus notabilis
AATGAAACTGATGTGTGCGTGTTTAATTTTTAAGGTTAAATTGATTTTCTCACCAAAATTTCATTTTTTATTTTGTTACCAAAAAAATGTTTTAGTTCTTTTGGTAGCAAAAAATTTCTTTTTGCCACCAAAATAAGAATTTGGTAGCAGAATCATGTTTTCTGCTTATGACAACCCTCTTACACCATCTCCTTCATAGCCTTATTTTCATACTATTAATTCTAAGGACGCGCCACAATCACTAACCTTCACCTGTGTCTTATGTAAAACTATGGTGTTTCAAAATTTTTGCTAAAATAAAATTTTGTTAATACACTATTCCTATCAAGTTTTCTAGCGACAATTAAAATTATACAGTCATCCAACGTTTATGCGTTTAACTCCAAAATATATATGTTTTCAAATCTAAAACAATCTGTGTACAGCTTCTTTGGTCCAACCATATGTACAGCAGTCAACGAAGCCAGCTCCCCTGCTTATTGTTCTGCTTTGTTCTTACCTTGTCCTACAACACAAAGCAACCTTTAATGAGCTTTAAGCTCAGTAAGTAGAGCTACAATTACACAATCTTACTTTAACATACATATGCATGACAGCATCTTAGGTAACTTATGACAATCAATTCCTACACTTTATGCACGTGTACTACATATCACTAGGGCCCTCCCGGTACTGTCGCCGGCTTTTTCACAATCTGGCCACATGCTAATATCTCAAATCACTATATCAGGTTCCCCATCATCACCCACCTGGTTGAAGGGATCAGCCAGCGCATTCAAAATCACAATATAGTCTCTATCATCACCCACTTGGTTCGAGAGACTTGCGC
>NW_010362268.1:0-31093 GCF_000414095.1 Morus notabilis
TATATATATATATATAAATATATATATAAGAAAACTACGACGACCAATACCCTAAAATATAGAGACGTATTAGGCAAAATTTGCCATGGTAACATAGAGAAATGACCCTATTTTGAGGTCACGAAAAGAAATACAAAAATTCTATGTTTTTGAGAAGAATGCACAAATCCCACTCAAAAGATGTCGTGATCCTTACATCTATGCCACTCAATAGCATAAACTTAATATTTATTTCACGAAATTCCTCTACAAAATATCCTATCAGATTATTTTTCCTCCTCGACATCTATAAAAGAGTGTTATGGTAAAATATCAAAATGTAAAATTGTTGGATTTTATTGGTATAATACGTAATTTTCTCTTTTTTATTTAATTACAAAGTAAATGCTACTGATGTTGGGTTTAAAATTATAGAGAAATTCTTCTATAAAGAAGATTTTCTAAACTAATTGATGTAGAAAATAGGATAATTATTTCAATTGATTAGTCAATATCATATTC
Source organism: Morus notabilis (assembly GCF_000414095.1). Taxonomy (NCBI): domain Eukaryota; kingdom Viridiplantae; phylum Streptophyta; class Magnoliopsida; order Rosales; family Moraceae; genus Morus; species Morus notabilis. Next base: position 502 of record NW_010362268.1, read on the forward strand.
TTCGGTAAACGAATTAATTTTTTCTTTGTTACCCTTAAAAATAATTTTAAAGATCTTAATTCTTCAAAATTCCCTCAAAATTTAAAACCATAAATTTCAAAAATGAAAAATTTCTTTCCCTCTGATTCTCTGTCTCACGCTCAACCTCCTAGCTCTCTCTCCTCCCTCATCAACAATTATTTCCCTTAGGGTGTCTTTGATTGCAGTGGTGGAATGATAATAGTAATGAGAATGGTAATAGTAATAAAATAGAGTGGAAAAGAATGTTGATTCATTTATTTGGTTAGTATTTTACAAATAGCATGGAATGAAATGTGACAATTCTTATTTGGACAAAACTACCCATGTAATTAATATTTACATTAATTATGGCTTTAAGAAATTATATATAACTAATTATTTAATAGATTTTTCAAAAATGAATCATTTTATTTCATTTCAGTTTTCAAAAATGAATGGTTCGTCAATATATCGGCGACGATAGATATTCGTGAGATGGGTCTAAACTAGTCTGGGTGGAGGCACGATCTTGACGGTACGGGTCTGAGATCATGGGTCTGGCATAGGATGTCGTCTAAGTAATGACGGGTCTCATCGGAACGACAACGGAGAGTCTGCCGGCGTTGTATGTAGGAGGATGTTGGTGGGGGCTAAGATGGAGGAGAGAGACAGTGTTGGTGTAAAATAAAAGAAAATGAAGAAGAAGGGCAAGTATGGAAAAAACTTGAAAAATACAATTGAATAGCTATTCTATCCACTTATGGGAGGAATGGTGATTCAAACATTTTGGTTGAAAGGCGATTCCTTTTGAATGGCTATTCCATTTCTTAAAGCAAACCAAACATTAGAATTGGGCTCCTTTCCTTTCTATTCCATTCCTTTCCTCTTAACTAAACACACTCTTAGATTCTCTCTCTCACGCTCATCCTTTCTTTCTTTCTTTTCTCTATCTCACGGTCGCCCTCTCTATTTTTCTCTGCTCGTGCTCTTTATCTTTGCTCGTGACGGAGCAGTGCCATTTGTGTTCAGAAGTCGCTACATCAGATCTGTGTCTGTCATCATCCATGTCTCCACCTCCAGGCTTTTCCATTGTCGGAGAAGACAAGATTTGGCAGCGTCAACAATTCAAATGGGAGGAATAGGGGGAGGAGGGGGTAAAACGAGAATTTTAAAAGGTATTAGTTTAGAATATTTTATTAGTTTTCACCTTCCAAAAAACTGCTATAATTTTTATTTCATAAGTCTAGTATTTGCTTCTTTCACTCAAAATTATATACATATTTACTATGATTGCTTATGTACCACAACTAATAGAGGTTGCGTCCCCCCTATGAGCCCATATATACTATGGGACACATCTCTTTTGTTAGCCTATGATGCTAAGCACCAATGGTGCCTTATAACCAAATAAAATTTATGTTTTCACTAAGGTCATGTTTTAATGACATTGATGATGTGCCATCTTAAGAATTGAATCTCACTAATTGCCATAAATTTTTTAGGTTAACTATCCAATTTATTATATTTGTATAATTCATTTCACGGTCAAAACAATGATACCTATTACATATCTATATTATTTTAAACTCATTTCACATAATAAAAGTGTAAAGTACCTGTTCTTGTGTGCTGTGAGCCCTAATGAAGGGAATTGTGTAAATCCGCAATCATCTCCAGCAGTGTAGAACCATTGAAAGAAACCCCATAAGAAACTAAGTGAGAAAAATTTGCCCAATTCTTTTACTTGTTTTCTGTAATAGCACACAGGTGCGAACCAGTTAAGATATTTTGATATTCAAATATTAAAATGGTCTCATACATAGCATTTGAAGGAACAATATTGTAATTCCTTACTTTGCCAACTTGGCTCCTTTTGGAGTGTGGAAACTATTGATAAGATGAGCAGTTGCTGTACCACTTGGATATATTAATTTGAAGTCTATAATCATAATCTGAAACCAATTAACTTTTTGTCAACAGTAGAAGGAATACATAGTGGATATAGAGATGATGAGGAGATATCAACCAAAGTCAAGCATATTTAATTTTCTAGGATTACATATCAAATACTTTATTGAGAAAATTATTAAAGTTACTCTTATGAGTCTAGATTTTTATTATATAGTCTTGATTAGTACCCTTTTGAATAACATAGGAGTTGTTCTTTTCACAACTCAAGTTATAACTCAAGTTTTATTGCTAAAGTACTATTTTCTCTCACAAAAATTCAAAGTTAATTTTTTTAAAGTATTTTTCTTTCACATACACAACTGAAAGTTCTCAATTTGAATTGTGAAAAGAACAATCCCATAATTATTTAACTAAAAAGGACATTAATCAAGAAGAAAAAGTATATATCCAGACTCATAGACTCTAACGGATATCTGTCACCTTTCCCAAATATTGTTTCTATAATTGATTGGTGATCACTATGCTAATTTTATTTTTATTTTTTTTTTTAAATTTCTCCGATGCCAATAAAATATTTCTATAAAAGGAGATCAAGTATTTTAGAGGAAAAAACATTGTACCTTCCGTAGAGGTACCAGAGAGAAGAGACCAAGAAAGCTAACGACAAAAAGAAAGCCAATCATCCATCCCAAAGCCGGATTTTTGAAGTCACTGGTGTCTGAAGATTGCTTGGCAGCGCTCTCACTCATTCCAAAAAGGTAGCTCCCAAAGCCTCCTGATTTTCGCAAAACACAACCAACATGATTTTTAGATACATAAATATTTAATATTGATGATTCTTCACGTATAATTTTCATGTTTTATATTTTTCGAAAGTTGCCTAATTTCAAACTTTAAACTAAATGGAAAATTAATTAGATAATTACCGCTAAAGGCGAGGCCAGAAGAAGCAACAACACAGGTTTGAATGACAGTGTTCTCTTGCCTAGTAAAGGGCTGCTTCAACATCCCTGACCTCTCCACCAACTTGGTCCAAGTTTTCACAAAGAAGAACCCCAAAAGACCCGCCGAGACGTTAAGCGAAGGGACAACCCCGACGGTGAGGCTGAACTTCATCACTATGAAGCTGAACAGTATGCTCAGAGCAAAGCTCACCACAAATGCTCTTACTGTCAACTGTTTCCGCCACGATGGAACCTCTTGATTCTCGAACATCTGTTCGACGGAGAGTCCTGTACCGTCATCGTGATCTTCTCCTCCTCCTCGCATGCTCTTGTTCTTAGCATTCTTCTGGTTGGGATCCTCATGATCATCATGATCAATATTATTATGATCTTGATTTGCTTCCTCTAGTGTATCTCCACCATTTTGATTTACCGCTTTCTCCGTCGTCATTTGTTTATCCGTTTGGTCTTTTGCCTTTTAACTATCTGCGCAAATATTATATATGAATCTTATGGGGGTTTTGGTTAGCTTTTATAGGTGAATGAGGTAATAATTTGTCTTTTAGGCTTTGTAAAGGGAAAATTTCAAGGCGTTAAACAGCTGTGTGTAGAGTTTGGAATATACGAAACTAAGCTTGTCTTTCATCCTATTTTATGTTAGTAAATGAATCAACACAATGTGACAAGAACATGATATAGACATATAAGATACTCTAGTGTGTGAACCTGGGATTTTTTTCATTTTATTCTGATGAGGACTAATGAAGCAATAATGGATTAATATAATATAAGAGGATTTGCAAGTTGCATCTTAATGGTCTCATTTCATACTTTTGTGTGACCTCTTGGCTTGTTATACGTGCTCATCTTTAGCCAATTAGCTAATAGTAATAATAATAATAATAATAAATCTCATTTATCCACCGAAATGCTCACTTATATAAACAAAAAGAAGATTATCTTGCGGTAAGTATTTTCAGCAAGTGAGTCGAGTACATATTATCTCATGGTATTTTAAACATTGAAATTCACCATACATACAGACATATAAACTTCTTGAAGCATTGGACTTTATTTATTTTTTCAGAAGTTGGATGGCAATTTGGATTTCAAGACCAAGCAACAGGCATTGGATTTAAGGGAAAGGTACACAGAAGATGGGTAAAAGAAAAACAACACAGACACTTTTTTAATATGGACGACTGTTAGGGTCATAATCAACATCATGATCATCACCGTATACATGGACAACATTTAAAGAAGAAAGCCAACTAAAATCAACTGGAGAGATAATTGACTTGAGACGACTGGAGAAACACAACGACAAGAGACCCATGGGGACCACCGTGGATAAATCAGGAAAGAAGATTCCTTGAAGGCCACGAAGTCCAATCCATCCGCATCCTACATTGAGGAACAAATCTAATTAATAAAGAAAAGGAAATTACCACGAACGAAATAAGGAAACAAGCAAATGGAATGTCAAATCAAAAGAAAAGGGAAACTATTCTCCTCTTATAAAATGGGGATGAAGATTACGAATAGGACATAGAATTTATCACATTCAGACCTCATAATTAACGTTCTCTCCCTAGATTCTCTCTCTAAATCTACTTATCCCGTCTCCTTTCTTCTTTAGCATTGTAATTGTATTTTTTACAGGATATAGTGAAACCTTGAGACCTTACGGTAGATGTAGCCTTCATTTTGAAGGTGCATCACCATAAATCCGTGTGTTCATTTATTTTCTTGCACTTTACGTACTCGTTCTAGTGCTTTATTGACTCAAATTGCTTCAGATAGACTCGCCAATCACAGTCGATGCCGGAAACGGCCATTGGCCCTCTATACAAATTTAATTGTAGATTCTGACCTTTACAACGAACAAATTAAAAGCATGAAAATCAATTATGCGTATTTGTATTCTTTAAAGTAACGTTTACTGGTAGAACTGCTCGACAATAAAATGACTAGATAATTTAGGCACAATGTATTATTTATTAATAAACAAAGTATTTTTATTATTTTAGTACATTGTGTTTGAACATAATATGATATTGGTTAAAAAATGATTAAAAAAACATATTATCTTAGAAAAAATAGGAGCATGTGAAAGCATGGGAAAATACCCAAAATACTATTTTTGCTAAAATACTATTTTCACCCTTCTTATTATGCAAATGTGCAAAACACTCTATGTCTTTATAAAAACAAAATCAAAGCACACCCTGAAGCAGTAAAATTTTTTGAAATGCCATGATTACTCTTTCCAATTTATATTAAAAATTATTTTTGATATGATTTATCGAAAAAGTTAAATAAAAATTTTTAACATGCTCAAATAAATACTTTAATAAGAGAAATATATCAAAATTATTTTGAGAGTTTTTCATTTTTTTAAGACTGACTTTATATAACATTTTGGTTTAATAATGTTATAAATTGTATTTAATAAAGATTGGAAGGGCTATCTTGATAATTTAAAAAATTTAATTGATTCACAGGGTGTTCTAGGTCTGTTTTTATAAACATAGAGAGTAATAGAGTGTTTTGGGTATTTGCATAATAAAAAGACCAAAGTGGTATTTTGACAAAATACAAGGGCTGTTTTGGGTAATATCCCTTCTTAAAATGCTGTCACTTTCCAACCGACGTATGTCCAAGTGCAACCTTCCCATAATGCAGCCGAAATTTGATTTCATTATGAAGATGAGCTGTACAACATTAGTAATTCCAACAATTACATTACTTTCTTGAATGATATATGGTCAAATATAATAAGAGTAGGATGCCGTTCATCCAAAAATATAAGACAATCGAAAAAATATTCAAAAAAGATGAAAATGGACTTATTTTCCATAGTTAATTAAGTTATAAAATCATATGGTAATAGCAATATACAACTTAGCAATTGATGTCTGAAATTACAATAAACAAATTGACGTATGAGTTATCCATCGTAGAAGCTCCGCTTGCAGGACGATAGATGCCTGAAAAATCAACTTGGCGTAGAAGGCCGAGCAAAAGAAGGCATTACCAGCACTACAACAAGAAAAAATTTAAATAAGATATTTGGCTCTATTTCTCTCCGTGTCTCTTAACTTTATTAACTTTAAGAAGTTACAGTTTAATACCTTTATGAATTTTTAAGTTGATTAGTCCCTACTGTTTTCCTGTTTAAATACCTCAGCATAGAATTGAGTTAGAGAAGCACTACTATAAGAAAAATGGCTATTAGCGACGACATAAAAGTCGTTGCAACAAATTCAAAGTCATCGCAAATGAATTTTTAGCGACCACATGTCGTCATAAATCTGTCGCCGCAAAAATAATTTTTGCGACAACAAGCAGTCGTCACAATTATATTTGCGATGACAATCGTCGCAAATGAGTCGCTGTAATTATTTTGTTGGTTACATCGTTAAGAAGGCATAGCAAAAGAAGGCATTACCAGCACTACAACAAGAAAAAATTTAAATAACATATTTGGCTCTATCTCTCTCCGTGTCTCTTAACTTTATTAACTTTAAGAAGTATACGTTTATGAATTTTTAAGTTGATTAGTCCCTACTTTTTTCGTGTCTTAATTCCTCAACATAGAATTGAGTTAGAGACGTATAGTGATCATGTGTCCATTTAATGACTCGTAAGCACACAAACAATCACATATATACGACACAAAATGCTCTTACTTTGAACAGCACTTTTGAAGAATTAGGGAGAGAAATCGTCAAGTTATAGTGATCATGTGTCCATTTAATGACTCGTAAGCACACAAACAATCACATATATACGACACAAAATTCTCTTACTTTGAACAGCACTTTTGAAGAATTAGGGAGAGAAATCGTCAAGGTTTTCTCATCGTAATTAAGCCCTTCTTCTTACGAGGCCTAAGCTATGCAGTACTTCTTATAAGATGTTTTGTTGGGGTCAAACTCTGTCTTAACTCAACACTCAAATAATTTCAAGAATTATCCACTCTAAATTCTCAAGAATTGATCTTCTTCTCTCACTAGAACTTTATCTCTCTAAATTCTAGTAAGATTTCCTGAAATGTGGGGATAAAAAAGGAATCAAGACAAAACGAGGTCGTTTGAGTTAAAAAAGAACGACAGCCTTTTGATAAAAGAGGAAGAATTCAAAGGCCCTACGGAAGATTTGGTCATCCGGAAGTTTCAGACCAACCGGAAGATTTACTAAAAGGAAAGATCTCCAGGTCAAGAATTGAAAAGTTGAGGTGGACAGATCTTTAATAAAGGAAGTTTAGAATACGGATTGAAAACCTATAAATACTTGTACCCAAGCAAAAAAAAAGGGATCTTTTTGGCCATTTCTTGAAATCTTACTAGAATTTAGAGAGAAAAAGTACAAGCTTTGTTCAGTTTATTCTCAAAATTTCAAGACGCACCAAGTTCTGCTAAGAATCTAAAACAACAATTTCCACTTCTTTCAGAGGAATCTAAAAATTAGAGATTGGAGATTGGGAGATTATCATCCACTTCGTCTTCATGATCTGTAGATCCACCTAAGATCACTAGTACACAAACCATCATTAAAAGATACAACAACGATAGCTTGAGTCGTTAAATGTCAACAACAATTAACGACGGTTGATCACCAAAATGGCGCAAATAAAGGAAGATCAGACAACGGTTTCTTTCTTCTTTAAAAACTCTCACTCAAAGCGTAGTTTTATCGATGATTTCTTAAGAAAACCGTCATTAAATCTCTTGCCGCGCGCACAACAAAAAGATGGTGTTTTTTTCACTGTTTCCCACAGTGGCCTTTGAATCCCTTTTGTTATCGGTATTTGGCCTCATAATTCACAGTTCACAGATTAAAACTAATAGAATACATTCCAAATTTACAAAAAGTATTACAAACATAAACATTAATAAAAAAAGTTTACATAATATCTTCAAGTATTAGATATACATCCTTTACAAATTGTTCCCATTCTCCAAAATTTTCTACCAAATAGGCATTAGCATAATTTTTAACTTTATTTAGCTTGTGAATGCTAATATGCATCACATCGCACATAAACCCTAACATGAAGTAGCCGCATTTAATGAAATCCTCTTAAGCCAAAACATTGAAAATTCAACATTTTTATTTTAGATACCATTCATAGATTTCTCAAATACGAATAATTTGGTAATGATAAATTTAGACTTGTGTATCTTTACTCCTTGAAATTTTGTTAAACCATTGGAGTCATTGTGTTGAAAGGGAACTATTGTTGTGTGTTTACAGTGACGTAGCACCCTGATAATTGACAAAAATGTATTAAATAAAAGAAATAATATAAAGTATCACTACTAAAATATATAGTAAAGAAGAATAAACTTGCCACGCAATCAATTTTCTGAAGTTCAATCGTACTTTTTCACCAAGTTGGATCCAATCAAATCACTCTATCATGTTGGGGATAGATGATGGCCAACATCCAATTCCATTGTATGGCGTGATTTAAGCTCACTTGGCATCTGAGTTTACCAAAAAAGTAAGGAGGGCTGCTGCTCATTCGTCTATCCTAATCTCCACTTTTTCAGGTACGTAAGAAGTGATCATTTGATGATAAAACACATTTATGGACAATTATATTACCTGATCATGTAAACCATATTAATAATTTCTTGATAGTTGGAAAACCATTCAATGTAATCACGGAGTCATCATGTCATATGACAATCTCATTCATGCCTATGGTTCCCATAGATCGTCACACATTTATTACCACCTCCTTCAAGCCTGCAGGTAATCCTTCCAAATCATCTGGAAGCAAATGTATTACTTCGCTGGACACCGTGGTTGCTTCTCTGTTTCTGCCCTTATGTTGTCTTTGATTTTTTCTCTTGATTGGCTCAGCCGGTTTATCCATACATTAAATTTGAGACTTCAAAATTTTTCACCTTTTAAGTTTTTCCCCAATTGAGAATTTAGAGTCTCATATTGTAATGACCGAGAAAATCCTAAAATTAAATAATGTAAATTTATTTATTTAAGTCAAGAATTTTTCCTGAGAATATCAGGTCATATTTTGTAACTGAAGGATTTATAGAATTAACATCAGTATTCCTAAGTTCTGTAGCAAGTTTTATGATTAGTTTATATTTTTGAGTAAGTAAATTCAGTCGATGAATTTTTACCGCAATTAAAGCGGAAGAATTCTCAGTGCATATACAGTTGGAGAATCGTAATCTCAGGAATCTCTCAGTGCAGCATAATGTTAGTAGCGTATAGATGAACGCTCTGACATTTAAAGAGAAAACTCTTAATTTCCAAATAGATAAGAGGAAATTACAGGGGTAATATTTTAGTAAAGAAATTGAGATGCAATATGAGTTCAGGAGTTGAGACTATCAGAAATCAAAATTTCCTATCAAGTAAATTAATTCCCAATAATCATTGTGAAGTAATGAGAATAGCTATAAGATTGGGACACCAATGGATGATTATCAAGTGTTCACTAAACTTGTTTATGTAAGCAAGATGACATCAAGCAAGCAATTAATATTTAAGAGAGATATAATTAATTCTCCACCCACCCTAGTTGCCGAACTGAGAAAATTAAGATTTTTGACCAATTTGGTGTTAACCGAGTCGAAATATTGTTGACCAAAGAGTCGACCAATATGTTACTCTTGAGAAATTAGTTAGTGTTGAATAAAATTGATAAAGTAGACAAACTGTCCAGTAAACGCAGATAAAATGCGTACCGGTTAGGAATTAAACTGAACTAGAAAAGAGATAACCATTAAATATGGACGGTTGAGATTTAAAGTGGCTTTTTGGATGGAGGACTAAGATCATGCCACTTGCATATTGAGGTGGCCGGCCAACTTGGGAAAGAAGACAAGAAAAGGTGTTTTTAGTAGATTTTTGCAAAAAAGACCCTAAAAGTTGGAAACTTGCATTTAGACCCCTCCTTTTCTTCCTCCAACGTCTTTTAAGTGTAAAAACACAATAAAACACTCTCCTTTTCATGCCAAAAAACCAGGGAGTGTTCACCCAAGAGAGAGAAGAAAAAAAAAAATACCAAAAGTGAAGAAAAGTAAGTTTTAAGCGGAAATTGATCGAACTACCGAGGATTAGTGACTCTAGAGTTTGTTCTTCATTCTTTTAAGGTGAGATTTCAATTTTTCTTCTCATTTTTCTTACCTTGGCCGTACCTTGGATGTGGAAGAGAGAATGGAGAATGTTTGATTTAAGATGATGAATGAATTTTCATTGACAAAGGAATTGAAACTTAGTGATTAAGGGGTGAAGTTTTGGTTGTTAGATTATGTTTCTAGCAACTTTTGATTATGGAAATCCTTATGATAATTTGGATGAAACCCGAGAGCATGGTTTCTAAGATGATAAAATTGTCTGAGAAAGATTGTGGGTTATGTTTGAAAGTTGGAATAATGGATAAAACGAGCAAAGGATAGCTCGGGAAACACAGAAATTCAGGCGAAACTCTGCTGGAATTTAGTTTGAGAATTTGAAGATAAACTTAATTTTAGTTCCAAATAGAAGTTTTAAACTATTTCTTAGAAAACACTGAAAAAATGTTAAAACAGTTTTAGTGTTAAACAGAAGAGAGTTCATTAAAGAACTTGAAATGTAATCTGAGAAAAGTATGTCGATTTCAGAATTTGTTTAATGAAAAGTAAGGTTATAAGGATTTAATAAACCTAATCTTTAAATTAGAAACAAGGTTTTATAATCCTTTAAGGTAGAAAAGAGAAAGAAGTCATAAATAGAGAAATCAGACTTTCTTACAAGCTTGCTAAAAAGAATAGTACGTGATAGTTAATCTCACACTCTTAATGGATGTTTATTCTTAGAAACAAGCAAGAAAGTGAACAGACTGTGTGTCGATTAGAGGATTCCAACTTTATAAACCAAGTAGAAATCTCGCCTGTAGTATAAATAGATTTTAAAATAAACAGTACACATGAATTATATGTGTTTGATTACATTTCATGTTATAGTATGATATGCTATGTCATATTGCATACACCTTAATAAGTCAAGACGAACTTATAATAAGAAACTCAATTGAGTGCCGTACCAGCCTCTGCGAGGGAGGTAACAGACTCCGCAAGGGAGATAAAAAAAAAGTCCTCCGCAAGGGAGGCACTCAGTTCAGTTTAAAATCACGATGTCGTTAGGGACCTTACAAATGCTCACGTCCCAATGATTGCGCGCAATGGTATGAGCACTCGGGCCCATCAGTAAATAAGATAAGTTCAGACTGTAAAACTATGATAAAACATCATAAGTCATTATAATCATGTGAACTTATAGAAGTTTTGTGAGAAATAGTTCTTATTTGTTGAGCGAAAGCTCATTATAGAGTATTTATACTATAGGTAAGCGACCTGCATAAAATACTTTTTGGACTGCTGGCAAGGCAATGGACGAACGGTGTGGGGATCGGGGAATGGATACTGCACGCAATTATTTTCGTAATAGTTTAATGTGTTAAATAGTTTTGTTAAAATATGACTCTGACTTTGTATGTTGGAAGTTTGTATTAAGATTGTCAAGTTTATGTAAGTAAGCAGTGTTTAAGGAGGAAGTAATTACATTTGCATACATTTATGCCTTAGAAAAGGATTTTGTTTTTGAGGTATAATCTTCGTGTTATGTTTACAAAGGGAAATCAAAACTTATGATATTATGATATAGCATTTTGAGAGAAAAAAAACTTATGTTCAAACAAAATGTTACAGCACTCTTTATAGCATTTAAAAAAAAATTCCGCAACTTTCTCAGAGATTTCAGAAAGTATAAATATATTACAGTGATGGCCACCTAGTAGGGTCGTCTCACATATATACCCCTACGTAAACTTATCCATTTTTTATTTTATTTCTATATATCTTTTACAAACAACTCTACTCTTTTTACTACTGCGCTGATGAAGTATGTTATGTATGGTAAATTTATTTTTCATTTCTATACCCTACATTTTGATATTAAAAAAAGTGTATGTTATGTTTTGAATTGTGTTATGTTTTAACATTTGAAATTCTTTTTAGGTAGATCCTTATCTTCTTTTATTATTATTATTATTATTTGCAGGTTGATTTTCATTATCAAAATTAATAAAATATTCTTTAAAGTTTGTAATTTTGTTTTTCTCTTTATTTTATTAAGGGTGTTTATGTCTTTTTCCTGGTCAAGACTTATCCGTCATTGGTAAAATGTAAGAATGAGCGTAAATAAAAAATATGAAAATGTAAATGGTGATATGGAACTCAGAAACGCTCCGTGACTGACGATGGCGGCAACATTATAATTGGTTCTAATTTTGTTTTTGAATTCATGGGTATAATGTCTGTTGTGGCAGATGATCGAGGTACAAAAACTTAAGGAGTGGTGCTGGCATGATTCGGTCAGGAAAACTGGTTTGGTTCTCTTCGTTCTCGTCCCCTGAGTCCGTAGAAACTGAAATCATCACGATGGGGCGTTGGACAACGAAGATACCACGATCGCAAGTGTTGAGTGTTTCATAACTTTGGCCGGCAAGTGAGGCCTTCTCCAGCAGTATTGGCAGTCGCAAGGTACGGTTCAGGACTCAGATCGTCGAGAGCTTTCCGATGAACCGGGAGATATCGAAAACTGACACTGGAAGATCATCGGAGGTTGATTGCTGTGCACGGAGAAGAGAAGGAGAGAGAGAAAGAGAGAATTCATTAAAAAAAAAATAAAACTGAGAATAAATGGAGCGCTATTTAAAGCATTAATAAAATTAAGAGGAAAAAAAGTTGTGTTTGATATATAATGGGACCTTATTAGGGTAATTAGAGCAGTACTGTATATTAAGAGAAAGGAGTGCTTCTACCTTTAAAAAAAACAATATGAGTGCGTAATTAGAACATTTTTGTTTATTTTGTGAAACTTTACTTTAACATACTAAATTGGATAATAACAATAAAGAAAAAAATTTAATTGGGGCCTTATTTTGAAGTGGGGTTTTAGTCAATTGCCTATGTGGCCTAAGGGTTAACTTGGCTATGATTACCTGACTGTTGGTTTTCAAAACGTTTCAAGTGCGGGAATCTGATAATACGGATCGAATATAAATAAAAATTTCATAAAACTTTCGAGGAAGATTATAGATTATATTAATTTATGCACGAATAAATTTATCTAATTAATTCAGCAATATACCTAGCAACCAATTAGGACTATAATTTGAGTTTTTGACCACGAAGAATCAAAGTGCTCCAGTTTTTAGATCAACAAGAATCTTCCTCGTCTATCCCTGGTTCGACAAAGACTCTATGTGTGTGGGGCACAACCTGGAACAAAACGAGATTAGCACTCAGCTCACTAATCTCCCACTACCATCAACTCATGCACATAGTTGCATGCTTACACTAAGCATGTTGCACTCTTACTATAGGGAATGGAGTGAAAAATTTTGTTCTCCAATCATCTAAATCCCACATATTTGTAGAGTACCAATCATAGTGGTACTGCAAATCTAATTTATCTCTAAGATAATGCTTTAGAAAAATTGATGAAAATCTTTTTATTAAATCACATTTAAAATCAAGATAAATTCCCATTTAATTGTAGAATAATTTTTTTTCTCCTATTAGTAGGAGAATTTCGGCCACCACAGGGATAAGCCCCTTTGATTGGTGCCACCAAGCAGTCGAGGAGGTGATAAAATTTCTCTTTTCTCCTGTTGTTTAATTTTGACTCAAATTCAAATTTCCATCCCATCAAAGGCAAACTTCAAACTAATTTGAATTTCATTTGGATAACTTGTCTAATAAGTAAACTGGATAACTTAGAGTGCAAGTAACTGTTCTAAAATTACATATTAAATAATCATATTAGATAATATCTAATTAATTCTCGATTAATTATTTTGAGTGATATAATATAGAATTTCATAATTCTAAATTTCTCATATTATCCTTAATGTTTTGCAGGATTACAAAGATATGGCGTAGAGATTTATGGACCTATAACATGAAGCTCTAACTAAATTAATAATTAATCAAACTCTTTAATTAATTAATTAATTAATTATATTAATTTCAAAGTTACTCTACTATAAACTTATTATTGCACTCTTGATATTATAGACATTTGCTACATATATGAAACATCCATTTGATTTAGTCACTTCATATAGATTGATCGTCTATAAATAATTCATAATTAGAGCTATGTAAAATTTGTTAACGTTTCTAATTATATTTTTATCCTTGAGTTCCATTGATTTTCAAATTGATAGTGATTCATAAAACAAATTCATGAATCAGAGCTCCTACTATACCAAGTACTGAATCAACCTTCAAAAGAATTATTTATCTACTTCTTTCTCAAAAGGAGGATTCCATCTTGTATATTCACATTCTAAACTACTCAAGATACAAGGAATATGATTTAGCTATCTCAAAATCCATACCGAGTAAGTCAAAAGACACGAATCCACAAATAGGAATTTGCTTATAACTTAGGATTAAGATAATTTTATATATGATCATTGGTAGACTCAATTAGAATTTCTATACTTAACAAGAAATTATTAAAAATTCATACTATGTCTTGTCCTAGTCCTACATAATCTTATTATGACGACCCTTACTTTTGGTCATCAATACTACGCACGTACTTAACTTATGCCTTAACATCAACTACTTATAATTATGACTTTTCCTTTCGGCTATTCTTTTTTACGGACATAACTCTAAATTATCGTCCATATACCATTGTCATTCATTTGCAATTTGCATAATAGCATCATAAGAACATAAACATACTTTGTGACTTGAGGTTCCTAAGTATAGCCTCATAGTCCCGTTATCTTTACTTACATTACATAACCTAACCATATCCATAAATATGGTTTACGTTAAACACTCTGCAGTATTTACCAATTGCGTGTAGATCCCCTTACCCACTTGCCCACATCCCACCACTTCATCCTCTCTTGCACGCCTAGCATACAGGTTTTACGGAGTTGGTGCCTTACCCGAGCTTCCTACAACACGAGCAAACGTAATAAGCTTTTGCTCAGCAAGTAACATTAGGTCATAATTAAAGCATACAATAATGCACACCCATATGTGCATTCACATCATACATCCTAACCTAATTTCTAAACACTCATAACATTTATCGTATTATGCTTCATCTTTTCTCATTTTGTACTTCCTTCAATTTCATTCTTATGTCGTTCGTATTTCATACTTTAGTTAACTTTCATTCTTGTGTCGTTCGTATTCTTTTCTAACATTCCGAATGACCTTCATATTACGTTTTCTTTTCTTTAATTTCATACTTCTCTACGACTTCCATTCTCTCATGTGGAACGTTAGTCGTATTACAATTTCATGTCTTTTACTTACGACTTCCGTACTCTCATGTGGAATAGTTGTCGTCACTCACCTGCATCACGAGAACTATATGAGCTCAAGCTCAGTAAGTAAACCATATAGTGATTTCCACTTGAAAAACACTTTTCCTTATCATTTAGGGCCATTTTTGTACAACATTCATCTTGTGTTATTAGAACATCTTTCATATGGCCCTTATCTTAGAATCTTTTGTTCCTTAAGGATTTGGCCCCTCTTGTGTGTGGCCCATATCTTGGAATCTCTTGTTCCTCAAGGATTTGACCCTTCCTTCATGTGGCCCCCATCTTGGAATCTCTTGTTCCTCAAGGATTTGGCCCTTCTTTCATATGACCCCTATCTTGGAATCTCTTGTTCCTCAAAATTCATAAAAGCTTCCTTGTGAAAGCCGGTACAAACAATATTATTAATTTCTTATCGTTTTTCATCTTTATCTATTCATCATTTTTTTATATGTCATTTTAGTGTCATCTTTTATCAGTATGACAATAATTTTAATCTTATTTTGTATTTTTACGCATTTCCATCAATTTTCTATGAAATTGACTTTTCGTAAAGTTTAACTTTTTCGTTGACTTGACTTTGACTTTGACCCAGACTTTTCGTAGATTGAAATTCTACTACTACTTAAAGTCCATAAGTACGTTTATAGCATCGTACATCTTAAAACAATCATAGCATCATAAATCTTGAAACATTCATAGCATCATACATTATTCAAGAAACACCATTCTTATTCTAACATTCATTGGGCATGTAATATGCACAATTCTGTGCAACATACAGAAGAATAAGTTCATTCGTGTCATAGACATAAATAAACTATTGGTCCTTACAATATGCATAATTTTTGTGCAACATAGCAAAATAAGTTTATTCGTGTCATAGACAAGAAAAACTACTGATACTTACAATATGCACAATTTTGTGCAACATGGAAAAATAAGCTTGTTTGTGATATAGACATAGAAAAATTGCGGTACTTACAGGAATTCTGCTAACTTTACAATCTTCGAGTCGGCAGGAACTTCACCACTTTGATCGTTAGATTTATAATCTAAGACCAGTATTACAATAAAACTTGACTCAAAAGGATCCATAATGTCCATGTTTAGTATCCGGATTAAAACATCTCTTAAATCACCATCGTGCTCTAAACTCGTGCATACTTGGCCTAAAATCCCATTTCAGACTTGTTTCAGAAATTAGCCCGAAACTGGCATCTCAATTCGTTTTTGAGGAAAATGCTATTTCACAAAAGTGGCTTGAAATGAAATTTCCTTCAACTTAATGAGGAAAATACTCGGTAACTGGGGATTCCCATATTTTAGGTTTGATCCGTAACTGGGGATTTCCATCTTTTCAGGTTTCCCACACCTTTTTTAACCACCTAATCATCTCATAACTTATACTCTCCATTACAACCAAGATTGGTTGACAATTTCCAAACTAAATTTCAGCAGAGTTCTACCTAACTTTTTGTGTTTTCCGAGCTAACCATAGCTCATTTCATCCATTGTTTCAACCTTCAAACACCAATCACAATCTTTCTCATCTCTTTTTATCATCATAAACATCACAAAGTATAAAGTTTCACCATAAACAAATATGCTAGAAACATAATCCAATAACCGAAAATTTAATCTTTAAACATTAGGTTCTTTGGTATCTCTAATTTTCATAAGCAGATCATCATTCTTAGCAAAAAATTTTCCACAACCTATACTTTTCATGGATGTTCAGCCAAGGGGAAAGATGAGAAGAAAAATTGAAATCTTACCTAATCAACGGTAGTTTTCCGCAGATTTCGATTAGAACTTGTTTTTCTCATTTTGGAGAATTTTTTTTCCTCTCTTTGTTGGCTGAGTGCTCTCTGTTTTCTCACATGAAAACGACCATTTTTCTTGCATTTGGCTCTTATAAAAACGTTCACAAAAAAGATGAGGGATTTAGGTGCAATTTTGACATTTTTTAGGACCTTTTTTACAATGTTCAACAAAATATCTCACTTGGCTTCTCCATTAAGCTTGGCCGGCCATATCCTCTCTTTCTAGGTATCCTAATCTCAGCCCTCCATTCCATTAATCACTTTAAATCTCAACCATCCATTTCTAATAGTTATCTCACTTTGGTTCAGTTTAATACCTATCCGATTCGAGTTTTATCTGCGTTTTCTAGACAGTTAGTCAACTTAGTCAACTTTGTTCAACTTTGACTATCCTTTCAAGAGTTGGTCAATAAATTTTGACTCGGTCAACCCCAATTAGCCGAAAACTTCAATTTTCTCGGTTCGGCCTTTCGAACCCCTTTTTCGTCCGTTTTTCGTTCTGATAGTTTCTAAAACCTTAGAATTGATGTTTTTCAATTCTTTTTCATTCCTTAAACTTAACATTCATGTGTTTGTCCTCTCATAGGATTAACACAACATTCTGAGTCTCTTTCTTAATTTCAGTCTGAAATTCAGTAACTACATCATAGCTCAAAAATTTCTAACGTTTAGCTTATACTTTGCTTTTCAACAATAATATCAATAAATACTTATCATAAAAGTATCCCCATTTATGATACAATGAATTCCAGGAAATTTTATCTTATACAATAATTCCTTTGACAAATTTCCCGATCATGACACTTATTATGTGAAATACACACATTCTATATCTCTTCATATTAACAATGCGGATAAGCTCATTCTATTTTTAATGGGAATGACATGTGAATGTTCTAATTAAAGATTTTAATTTTTAATTAAGTTCTTTATGGACTCATTTTGATTATTATCCTTAAATATTATCTTTTAGTATATAACAATTATATATTATATTTAAGATCACATAAATAACCGTGAAATTTTCAATGATATTTATAAAGTATTTAATAGTGCCTGCATAATATAATAAAAGTTCTCTTTTATTAAATAAATAATAATATCATTTATACATCATATGTTTTTAGGATATCATTTTCAACACTGAAGTGAAGTCAACCAAACCTCCATAAGAGGACCTTATAAAGAAAGGAAACAAATAGACCCGGAATTTTACATTGGAATTGAATCTACAAAAAGAGACTTAATAAAATTTTTCGTGATTCCTCCAGAGAAGGTGTAATTATACCCATCCTTGTAAAGGACATCCATGACACGAGCGAGATTGAGTACACGCAGAAGGAGAGGCATTGGCATATCTCTGGGTTCAAGGCACTCTTCGTTTATGTCCTTCCACGCATCAAAAATCTGCTTGCCAAGCACTCTATATGCTTCTTCCTCTGACACATTGTATTGTTTCACATAGCATTCAACACTAGAGGCTACCTCTCCTCTTTCTTGCTCAAACTAGAAAAGATAGAAGATGATTATCTTAAGAATTCATTTGCAGGATTGAGAAAAAAAGATGATTAATTGAAGAATTCAAATCATGATTACTTAAGTTTTTCTTTTGGCCCCTCACTATGTTCTTCCGTGATGCATATACCATTGATCATTAGAAAATGAGCTAATTACACACACACACACAAATTGCAGCATTAGTATTTATCATTTTCTTTTTATTTATTAATATTGTAGTACACCTAGTTAAGATGTGCTCAAATCCCTTAATACTAGTATTTATCATTTCTTTTCATTTAATGTATATGGATTCGAATCTTTTAAATGATGTGGCATAATGGAGTTGGTTAGACATCATTTTAAACACTTAAATTGGACATGTGATTGGAGTGCAATATATATATATATATATATATATATATTACATGAGAGAAGACTTGATTTAAAACTAGTACTACAGCAGTTGGGGGTTTCTTGTGTTCGGATTTCATACCTTATGGCCAGTAATGTCATCCATGAGCCTACAAATGACCGATGCAGCTACAATAATCTTGGGATATTTTGACGCCCATTCGAAGGCCTCGTCTTTTGCAATATCTCCCATTCCAAGGAAAGAAGTTATTGTAAACATGCAATAACCACCTGATACCGCTGTAACCTTCATATGCTCCTCCACTGTTGGTATATAATTCTTATTTAACCAGTTGGCTTCGTCAAAGTAGGCTTGGACGTGCTTCTTCATCTTGTGCCCATGCATGGTCAAATCAATGCAATTCAAACACATTTGCAACAACATAGGTATATAAATCGAATGTCATATTAGATCAAAAATCCAATGAGATTTGAATAGAAGACATATATCTTCCCTTAAAAAATAAATGTGATTTATAAACTCGTTTCTCTAACCACAAATAGTTTCTTTGTACTTATTCTCTCTCATCACTTGCCATTGAACCTCTGTTTCTATTTCTATCATGTATTAAACCGATAAACCGTTAACTGTCAGGCTAGTGAAGTTTGATTTTCAAATGTCCAAATACCTATGTAATATATTAGTTTTGGTAGTTTGTATTATTTTGTGTATGGTGTATTTTTTGTATTGTCATAATACACACAAAATTATTTGTCATCGACTTTAAGGGTAATAGTAAACACAAATTCAAGGACCATTGGTCATTTTTTAAAAACAAAAGGTCGAGAATATTATAAGATAAAGAGAAATCATTTAAAGATAATTACAATAGAACCTTCCACTCATACTATTACTCTAAAAGAAATAGTGATTCAGATTGTAGTGGGAAGGAATAATTCAACAATCATGTTTTTCAAAATATTGAACCTTTACCATCTTCATTTTTTTTTTATTTTTTTTATTTGGTTCTGTTAGATTTGAACTCGTAGTGACGGGAAGGACAATAAAGACCGGATGACATCGATAGATACCCCAATTTTCATGAGAAAAAAATTATTTTATTTTAGAGTGTTTGTTAATATTGACCACATAATTTTTCAGTCTGAACATATAAACACATACATAAAGAGAGAGATATATAATAATTTTGTCATGACTTACTGCTTCTTTAGCACAATGAATTCGATATAATCCTCTCTCTTCATTCACCGTGAGCTCCTCAATTTCTTCGTATAACTCTAATAGTACCCGATAACAGTATTTCATGTATTCGGGAAGTGGATCTAGGCAGCTGATATTCCACCTGAACCAAGAATGATTGTTAAACGAATTAGATGTTGTTAAGACAAAAAGTACTTCATTAGCAGAAAAAAAAAAAAAAAAAAAAAAAAAAAAAAAAAAATTTTTTTTAAAACAAAAAAAAAAAAAAAAAAAAAAAAAAAAAAATAGTACTTATTCTAGATCGATATAATTCATTTAACCAAAACTATTTTAAAAACCGGCCGTTTGTCTCACAGGTTTGAATCGAAATTCAAATCCTTTTGCAACTAACTTGTATTCATGCACAAACCTATGAATAAAATGGGCACTAAATTTCAAACCTGTGAACGGCATCTGTGAAGAGCTGGAGCTCTTCAAATGTTCCTTTGACATCATATATATCATCAAGGAGTGATGTGACTGCCAAAACTTTAGTTGTTATTCTTCTACCAAGTGCGTATTGGGGCTCAAAATATACTCCACAGATCCAAAAATAAGCTTCTGCTAGCCTGTCTCGTGCAAAAGAAAGGTTTGTCGCAACATCCAGATCTATCCACTACCTAGTTATTTTTTACATATTAAGATTTAGTTGAGTTAAACATTGTAAAATCCTCTCTTGATTACAATAAAAGTGCAACATTTAATTTTAATTAATTCTCAAGGATTACAGAAGTATTAACAAAACTTATTACTTCTACTTTCGTAAAAATTTGGATTAGATGCCGCGTCAAAATTGAGTATGACGTCATACTCAATTTATAAAGTTTTATCAAATTTTATGAAAATTAACACAAATTATTTTATAATAAGTATTTAACATTAGTTTATTTCATTATTTCATTATTAATATAATCTTAATTAAAATTTTTTATCTAATTTTTTAATTATCACATAATCATCATTAAACAAATTTTATACAAATTTTAATCTAATTATCACATATTTCAATTTCAATTCTAATTTAAAATTCACAATTCTAAATTCAAAACGACAAACTATATATAAAATCTAAAACAAAATTATAAACCATAACAAAAATACCAAAATTAATTAACAAAATATCAAAATATTGACTCACAAAATCCAAACCCACAAATACCCGGGGTTGGAGATCGGTAAGGCAGCAAGAAAAGAGGACGCAAGCGGCCGGAAAACGGCGAGTGCGGCCAGAAAACGGTGACTTCGGCCGGAAAATGGCGAGTTCGGCCGAAAAAGTGGGAGGCGAGAGGGAGATGAAAACTCTGCATTTTTTGACTTTTTCTCTCCACAAATGAAAGATTTGAAGAGATGACGATATTTTTAAGCTATTTTCAGTGTTTTTTTGACAGTTTTTGGAGGTTTTGGACAGAGAGAGGAACGGAAAACGCGAGAGCTTCACCAGGAAAAATGGTGGAAGGAGGTCTGCAATTTCGTTTATGCAACTTATTTTTTGCGACGACATTATGTCGTCGCAACAAAGATTAAATAGTCGTTGCAATTAATGTTAAAACGACGAGTTCTTCTTCATCTCATTAATATTTTTGAGAATATTCTTTAGGGATATACCCTGGTTCTTTTTTTACGACGACAATTTAACAATGTCATCGTAAATAATTTTGGGGAAACTGCCAAAGTTTCCGCCCTTTTTTTTAAGAAAAATTAAATCCCTAGTTATTTGCGACGACATGTGTCGTCGCAAAAAACAGTTGCCCTTGATAGAATTTTCTGGAACCCTTTTTTCTGACGACACGTGTCGTCGCAAAATAGTCGTTCTGAAAAGAATTTTCTAGAACCATTTTGTGCGACAAGGTTTTGCACAGTCGTGGCAAAAAATAAAGAAATATCTGGAACATATTCACGGGAAACCGTCAAATTTCCCGCCTCTTTTTTGCCACATCACCGCCAGCTGTAACCATCAATATTTGCGATGACATGTCCTCGCAAATAATGTACAAACTGGCACTAAAATTGTTGGCGCCCGATTGGTTTTGGCTCCAATGCGTATTAGCGATGACATGTCGTCGCTTATATGCCGTTCTATTTTAGCGACGACATGTCGTCGTAATTACATAAATTTTGTGGAACGACATGTTGTTGCAAATATTTAATACGACGACAAGTCATTTAAAAATTCTGTTTTCATTTAAACGACGACATGTCGTCGCTAATACTGTAATTTTAGCAACGATAAATGTCGTCGCTTTTATGCTTATTGTTTTAAAATAATTTATTTATACCCTTAAATTGATCTAGCTAGAATATATAACTTTTCTCCCCTAATAGTTTGAAATTCTAAAGTTTGTATAGATGTCTTAAAAAAGTTTCATTTACCCCCTTACTTTTCACTACAAATTTATACTCTATTACATAATTAATTTAGTTTAAAATGATTATTTAATTCAAGACCCCCTAAAAAAAATTATGGGTTCATCCCTGCCTGTATTTGCTTAAATTATCTAAATTAATACTCAACACGAACTAGAATTAGAAATTCTAATAATAATAAATCATAGCAAGCTAGAAATATTAACCTTGTGATCGCACTAAGCTCCTTCTGATGCAACTTTTGCAAAATGTTGAAATCCAACTTTGCAAAGTTGAGTAAAACTTCACTATGTGAGGGATTTTCCTCATAAATAGAAATGTAATGCCTTGCCTCAACCCTTAGCAAGCCCTTCCTTATGGGCTGCTTCAAGGCGTGCTTTACTTGTGCAGCAAGAAAAGGACTCAATTGGGAAGATGTCGTTGATGATTTGAGATGAGTAGTAGTGAAAGCAAGTGCTTCTTCAAGTATTGGCTCTCCATTAGCCATAAGATGTGCAGCTTCATATAAGCTTAACATTCCTTCAACATTATTTACGAGGGTATTATCGAACTTTCCTTCTTTGTTTGTGAACTTGTGAAATATACCTGCATTATATATTTACCAAGAAATGTAAAACGTTTAGACACCCTATAGAATATGCATTATTTTTTAAAGTAAAAGACAATTAAAACCTCGGTTTATGCATATACAAAAGGAATTCCTAAGCTTCCACTATAGTGAAAAAGGAAAAGAGAAAAATACAAAAGAGTTCTAGAAAAAGGACAAAAAATTAAAAAGTAAAAAAAAAAGTATATAAACCAACTGGTTGGAGATTTTGGGATAAATTATGGATCTATTTTCTACTTTGAATAAGACAAATTGAAGATGTCTCACTAAAACCCATTTTGATCGAAGAAAAGACAGTGCATGATCTGACAAGAACAACTACAGAACATGAAACTCAGATTGAAAACTTCAATTAATTGGCGTCATGTATAAATGTAGTGAATATTGCTTTTGAGAAATATGTATATATAGTACTGAATTTACCACATGATACATTGTATCCTTCTTGTCTTAGCAAACGAAACCATAGTGAAATGATATGAGGATCATCATTGAATTCCTCAAGAGTTATTTTGTTAATCTCTTTTAGTTTTTCAGTAATTTCATTCTCAAAATGATAAGCAAAGCCTAAACGTTGGATTGCATCAATCAGTTGGAGGGTTTCCGAAGGATTAGGGGCAGCAACATCAAACATCCTCTTCACTTCGTCTTTCATTTTCCCAACATTTTGCTCCATATTGACATCAATTGCCTAACAATATTTTAAAAGAAGAGAACATGACATCAGCAACAGTACACACATTGAATAACCTCATCGTGCATTCATAAATCACATAGGCTTAGTTTGATAGTGCTGTGATTTTTAAAAAAATTACTTTTAACTGTACTGAATGAATAAGCAGCTGTTATAAAAAGTAACTGAGTGTTTGGTATACTATAATTATAATAGTTGTGCTTATTCTAAAATCAACGTAATAGCGTTTGGTAAATTATGAGATTAAATTTCTTTAAATAGTTAAAAATTACGACTATATTATATTATAATATTATATAATATATATAATTACAATATAATATATATTTATTATTATATTTAATATAATAAAAAAACTATTATTATATAATATATTATATAATTATGATATATAATATAATAATATTATTAAAATAATAACTGAAATAATTGAAAATTACGATTATAGTATATTATATTATATTATAGATTGGGAAGATTGTAAATTTCAAATTTCATTAGAAGTATTATGAAAGTTTTATTAATTGTATTATGTTGATTTCTACACAATCTAAAAGTTAAAGTTGTCTTTAGGCTGCATATGATTTTGACTGTAAATTTTTCAAAAATTCTTTAAAAAATACTTTTAAAAAGATTTATCAAATATTAAAATTAACTTTTGCCACAAGTAGAAGTCAATTTTGGAAACGAAAAATAATACAAAACTAAGCCAATATCATTTAATATATTATAAAATAATAATTACAATATCATATTATAATTCTATTATAATTATAACATCTTATTATTAAAATAGTTATAATGTTATTATAATATCATATTATCTGATAAAATAATAATATTAGAGCTATTAATATAATTATGATATTATTTGTTACAATATTATTATTATATTATGTTATATTATATTAAATTATGAGTCTGAATTTTAGATTGAGAAGACTGTCAATTTTAAATTTTATTAGGGATATTATGGGTATTATGAAAGTTTCATTAATTGTAATATGCTGATTTCCGCACAATCTAAAAGCTAAAGTTGTCTTTAGGCTATTTCTGATTTTAGCTGTAGATTCTTAAAAAATTCTTCAAAAAACACTTTTGAGGAGATTTACCAAACATTAAAATCAATTTCTACTACAAGCAGAAGCTGATTTTGGGATGGAAAAGCAATACCAAACTAAGCCATAGTCAATTTTGATTTCCTTCATTTGTCCTTCCCTTGTCTTTCATAGGACATCCACATTATATATATATATACACACACACATTCACATACATATCTGTTTACTTTTTATGGAAAAATAAATTACATATGTATATATACACATACATATACATACATATACATATATGCATGTATATATATAAAGGGAGAGAGAGATGTATATGTATGCACATAGTTTTGTGAGGTAGTAGATATACATATCTATATAGTTTTATATACATACCGGGGACTCAGAAGTATATATGAGGAAATGATCTCTCCAAATGCTGGGGTGAAAATCCGAGGATCGGCCAACCGTTTTGGGTGTGGCTTTGATCTCAGTTGAACCATGAATTGCTGAAACTGGAGCAGACATTTTTCTGTTATGGTTTTTTGAAGATGTGGAGTAATTGGCTAGTAATTATGGGATGTTAATTTATTGAATGAGATGATTTGAGTTCTCGAGGAATCTTGCTCGGGCGATCAGAAATTTATAGTGCTCTTCATTATTAGGTTTATCAAATAATTGGGATGTCGGCATGCACATTAAAAAGTTGACTTTTCTTTTTGTTTTGTTTTTTATTAGCATTTATGGTTGGATTATGATTTCCTTATTCTATTTATTTTTTTTATCAATAAATTAGAGCAAAAGATTTGATCTTGGTGGAGTTGCTTTGTAACTGTAAGCCTTGGGCTAGTTTGACACAGTTGTGTTGTTAAAATTTTTTACTGTAGCGGTGTGTGGTTAGTTAAAAATTATTATATGTTCATAAGTATTTAAGTGTTTTCTTTTTTTTCTTTCTTTTTGAAAGCTGTTGTGAATATCATAAGTAGAAATTTCAGTATTTGAATAGTTATAACAAAAGTTGTTGTGAAAAATCATCCCATAAATTGCTTCTCATATTATTCTCTTAGATAAAAATTTTTAAAAGTCCGAAGAAAAGTAAGATTTATCAAACATCTTGGCCTGCTTTAACTTTCAAAACTAAAAATAACTTCTAAAAATAATATGTCAACCGGGTCCGTTTAGTTCGCTGATTCGAGTTTTTTTTTTTTTTTAAAGGCCAATTGGTTAGTTAAAAAAATGAAACAGAAAACTGAATAAAAAAAGAAACTAAAAGAACCAAATTTTATAAGCAATTAGATTACGAGGAAAAATTGGGAAAATTGACACAACGCATTTTATTAGAGCATCTCTAATGTAATGCTATAATTAATGTGCCAATTACAAATTTAATATTTGAGTGCACTAAACACTCTCCAACGCAATGCTATTTGTTGTGCCAAATTTCACATATGCTATGCTTTGTGGTAAATTTCCCACCAAGTATAACATAAGGGAAATTTAGTATTTGATTACTATTGGTTGAAATGTTTACTTTTTTCATGTAATTAATGCAACTTTTGCATTTTTTAATTATTTTAAAAATAAAAGTTTACTTTTATACCTTTCAAAGCTTAATAGTTGTAGGAAAAAGTAGATTTAGCATTTCAAACAGCATTATGCAGTTGAAAAAAAAATGAAAATAACATATAATATCATACTTTTTAATGCTAAATATACAATTGACATTAGCATTTATATTAGAGATGATCTCAGACTATGATAACATTCGTTGAGCATTTAAGAGTTCAGATTAATTAATGTCATGAAGTCCTATAGGACAACTAAGCTTATCTTTTTGGAGGACTTGATTCCCGACCAGATCACGCATGACAACTATTCTGTACACCACTTGTCGATAGCAGTTTAGAAACTACTTTGATAGTGATGATCAATGAACTAGAAAACTCGAGGAAAGACAGCATCCAATGGATGAAAGTATTGAACTTTGGCATAACGACATGAAGACTAGACAGAGTCCTCTTGATCATTTCGCCAACATTATACACAGCTATTGGAAATTCATAAGTTAAATGTAGAATCTGCATTTACAAATTCCAATTTAATTATCAAACTATTACGCGTAATCAACACTTACACAACCTAGATTGAACGTGTTCTCTAATTGTTTTACTTTTGCTAGTCCTTTCTTGATAACCCTTTAACTTTTTAAAATTTTTTTTTCCTTTTGTTTTTTAAAGCAGGAGATTATCTAAGTACCATTTAAATAAAATCTCCACCCTTCATTTCACTTGTTTAATGAAAAAATTGTTACCAAGGCTAGATCAGCTGCTTTTGCTACTTTGTTCTTCCTTTTAAATTTCGTTGTATAATAAGAGGGAAAAAAATAATAGAATAGATTTGAGTCGTTTGGAACATGTTAGGTTAAGTCAACAGTTAAGATAAATTAGCCATTTTGTTGTATCCTCAAAGAAAAAAAAAAAAAAAAAAAAAAAAAAAAAAAAAAAAAAAAAAAAAAGAACAACAACAACATCAACACACACCCCCACAATTTTCTCTCCCTTTTTAGGGAAAAAAAAAATCAAGGACTGATTAAATAATTATGCTGCCCAATCATCCTTAACACTAAGATTCGCCTTTCAAAATAGAGAGAATAATCATATGATCCTCTAAACCAGAAGGGTAATAAGAATGGCGATGACCAAAATAACAGTAATATATATATAGAGATAGAGGGTCACATGGCATGATCTGGACCTTTTTAAATTCATAATTAGAGAGAGAAGGTACAGTTAAAACAATTTCTCTCAGACCGATTTCTTGTGGAGATCGTGTTGATTCTGCGTCTGACAGCTAGAGCCTCCATTTTCCAGGCTGATTTCTTGGGAAACAAACAAACAGACAAAGAAAAAGGATTAATGCTGAGTTTAGCAGATCAGATGAGAAGTTGAAGAGTGAGAAAATCACAGATCATTGATGAATGATGGGAATGTAAAGCGGTGGTGGAGTGAAGTGTAATATAAAAGCTTCGTTGTATCCGCAAATTTGAGTTTTTGAGTTAAGATGTCGTATTCTTTTTAAATTTTTAATTATAATAAAAAAATTAGATATAATATTTTTTTAGAATTTTTAATTATAAAAATTAAAAATTTGAATTAATAAAATAAATGAGATTAAAATGAGTGGAAATTTTTTAGATACTTTGGAATTAGGCATTGTTCATTTAATCGATTTGAGTTTTCAGTTTTAGGTTTCTATAGTAAAAAGATCTCAGAAAATGTCACATCTAACTTTTTCTGCTATAGTAAAAAGTTTTTACAAAATGTTACATCTCAACTCGAATTGAAAACTCGAATCCGTGAAGAGAACAAGGCCATTGTCTTGACGCAGTCGTGACAAAAGTCCGCACGTGGGGTCCGCTTGTTGTAATTATTGAATTGTTTTGTTCAAAAAAACATCTTATCCTGTATATTAATGCGAATGAATGATGAAGCGAAATCATGTGGAAAAAAACGAAATTATCAATATAGAGATATTTTTTGGTATAGGATTTTTTATATTATTTTTCTTGTGTTTTTGGCCTTTTTCACTTTATTTATTTATTTACGCTTATTTTGTTTTCTTTTGAAAGGAATGATTTTATTCGTTAACAATATATAGAAGAGTTAAAAAGACTCTTTGATAGTATTTTTTTTAAGTTGTCAAGTGACGGTATCTCTTTTTTTATATATTTAATAATATAAAAAAGAGTTAAAGATTTTTTTAATAGTACTCTTTTTTTAGGCATCTCTTCTTTAGGTCTGTTCTTTTAGAGTGTGACTTGAGTGTAGTTTTTAAGTTGAATTTGAGTTATAACTTGAGTTGAAGTTGTAATTTGAATAAAGTTGAGTAAAGTTGAATAAAGTTATAATTTAAAAGAACGTGAACTTGAATAAAGCTGTAACTTGAATTTAAATTTTTTTTGAACTTGAAGATCTAATTTAAAATAAATAAATAAATAAATAACTCAATGAAGGACATATATACATACACAAGTTCACACTTATAAAACCATTTACTTTTTGCTTATCAAATGTAATAAAATTTATTAATAAATAGTTGTTGTGGCAATTAATGACATAATTTATTCAGCCACATTAGTTTATATCAAAAAGTTGGTACGTAATTATTATATCTAGTTTTATTGTTGATAATATAAATGTAATTTTGAAGATCAGATTTTTTAAAAGAAAAAAAAAAAAACCTCATTGGAGAACAAGTACACACACTTAAATATTCTAAAGAGATGTTAAAAATTGAAGCCAAAGTAAAATAATGAATATAGTTAAACCTATGAATAGTCCCTAAACTTTTTTTTCTCTATATAATTAATCTTTGTAGTTAATTTTATTTTATAAATAGTCCCTGAATTCAAAAAGTGTCATAAATGGTCTCTCTTTGAATTTTAGATGGAAACTATTAACTTTGTCTCATAAAACGTCCTTAAACTATATTTTATCTACCAAATCTAATCTCTAAACATTTTTTAAAAAAAAGTGCCATAATTAGTTCATTATTTAAATAAATAGATGTAAAAAAAATTAAATATGAGAAGTTGTACTAAACTTAATCCCTAATCTAAAATCTGATTTATTAACACGTATTAAATTTCTAAATAACCCTATGTCAATAATAATTTTTATTTTTATTTTTGTTATAGTAGATAAAACAATGTTATAAAATAATTGTATGCTACACTTTGTTGTGTTGTGAAATTTGGTGTGCAGTTAATTGCTTTTATTTTTTTTAGAGAACCTTTTCCTTTTAATTTGGTTGAAAGATTCTAATAAATAGTTAAGATGTATATGCGTATTGTTGTCATATTGGTTGAACTTTGAATGTATTAAGCTTCAACGTTCTTGTTTTGTTTTGAATTAAATTTGTACGTAATTTTGTTTTTTTATAAATTTTTTTACTAAGAAAAAAAAACTAAAATGACAAATTGAGAGATAAAAGATTAAAATGGGTATAATACAAAAAAATATTTATGAAGTATACGTCTTTAAAGTTATTATTATGAGATAATAATAATAATAATAATAATAATAATAATAATAATAGTAATAATAAAAATGATATTGCCTCCTGAATTTTAAAGTCATTATCAGTTTGCCTTTGCACTTCAAAAATTCTCACTTTGCCCCTTAAATTTTGAATTGTTCTCACTTAATCCATTCGTTGCAATTTTTGTTAAAATCATACAAAAAAATTAGGAGGAGGGAAAATATAATCACTCAAAAAAAATTTTGAAATTACACATGTGAATAAATAGATAAAGAAAAAGTCAAATATGTGTAGCAAAAAAAATAATTTTGGTACTTTTATTTTAGGAACTACATTTGGTACAACTTCTCGCATTTAATGTTTTCTATATATTTATTTGAAAGATGAACTAGTTTTGGAAATTTTATTTTTTTATTGTAAGGATTAAATTAGTGCAACTTTTAAGATAAAGACTATTTTTAAAGAGAGAAAATAATTTATGAACATTTTATGAGAAAAAATTAATAGTTTCCATCTAAAATTTAACAGAAAAAGCGTTTGTGAGACACTTTTTGGGTTCAGAAATTGTTCATACGACAAAATTGACTACAATGACTAATTCTAGCGAAAGAAAAAAGTTCAATAACTGTTCATGAATTTAACTCTAATGGATGATTCCATATC
>NW_010362269.1:0-128 GCF_000414095.1 Morus notabilis
GATAGATCTATTCTCTGTTTGCACTCTACAACCGCCACGGAAACGGCGAGCACTTTTGGTGCTGAAATGGGGCCCATTAGCGGTTTGATCGAAGCTCTCTTCGTGATCTACAACTGGACCGGGAACGG
>NW_010362269.1:573-754 GCF_000414095.1 Morus notabilis
CTGAAGCTCTCTTCACGCTCTACCACCGCCACTAGAATGGCGACAATGGTTGGTGTCGAAATGGGGCCCATCAGCCGTTTGATCAACGCTCTCTTTACGCTCTACAACCGCCCCGGGAAGGGCGATAAAGTATGGTGTCCTAACGGGGCCCATCAACCGTTAAATTAAAGAAGCTCTCTTC
>NW_010362270.1:0-8254 GCF_000414095.1 Morus notabilis
TGTACCCTGTTGTATTCCTTTTCTTCCTTTATTAATGAATGGACTTCTACACGTGTGTGTATTTTGTATTTTCTTCTTTCCATGCATGCCATGTTTTGTAATTTTGAATGAATTGTCTACTTCATATGAGATGTTTGTTATATGATTTTTATCTACCTTACATTCTGATAATTTTTTCCTACTCACCGACAAATGTAAAAGAGGTTGCATATATTCATTCATTCAGTTACACGTTTTCTTTTCAGTTGGTTTTTTTATCCTTGTGAGCCTTTATACTTTGGTCTCTGTGGATAGAACAGAATGATATAATTTTTTAGGAAAAGGCGATGGGGCCAATTGATATTTTTGAGAAGGCAAAGTTCTATGCCAAAAATAATTCCATAACTCGAAGACTACAACTGTTCCTGAATAATTGTCACTAATGCTTCTTTTAGTTGTAATCATATTGTGAATGAAGAAATGAAAAAAAAAAGAATTAATTATCATAAATTTATTGTTAAAAAATTCAAAATCAAAACATTATGTGTTTTTAAAGTTAAACAAGTATTTTTAAATACTAAAAATAATTATATATATTTAAATTTCATATCATGTCTATTTTAGTCATTTTACATACCCACAGCAATTTCACCTTAAAAAACGCTATTTACTGATTTTGAAACCAGCACAGCTACTATAATTACAATTTACCAAACACTCAACTGCTTCTTGGAACAACAACTTTTTCTTTCAGTACAGCTAAAAGCACTTTTTTTAAAATTCACAGCATTACCAGCCTGTAAAGTAACTTAGGCACGTGTTCTAACTGTACCCAATGTAAACCCGTTGTTGCAAATACAAGTGTATGATTCTTGATTTTATTCATTACTCTTTATTCATATTTAGACCCATATACTCTTAAGAAATAATTCTCTTTATTAGAAATGGTAGATGTCGGTCGATTTATAGGCCAATTGGGCTGGTAATTGGATAAGTTACAATGGGTAATCAGACAATTTCTTATCAATAATCCATTTATAGATTACTAATATGAATTTCATGTAGGTAATCTTGACAAATACCCTTTTAAATGTGTATGGATCAAAATTTTTATCCATTACTTTTGATTCATAACTTTTTTAGTCAAATTATTATACTAATAAAATGGTATTTATCACGAGTAAGGGGTAAATGTCCAGACTCATCTCTATTTTTTCATTTCATATATTTATTTATTTTATGATTTTTTTGCTTGTAAATAGTAAATAACGACCTTATTTACTTTATGATTTAGCCACAAATTTTATATTTTCTTTATTTAAGTTAAATTTGTTAAAAACTGTTCTTTAAAAAAATATTTGCCAATATTGTTCAATACAAAATTTAGTAAATCTAATTAATCCAAGTCAATTTCATGTTTTTAATTTGGGTCGAGTTGTGAGAATTACAGATTCTACTTTTTTAAGTACACGACTTATTAAAAATACTTTTTTTAAAAAAAATACTATGTAATTAGTTCTAATCTAAAAAATAAAAATATATGAATTAATGCTAAGAGATAGAAATAAAAGAGAGCTTTATTTTAAATGATACTCTTCAAATTGCTCAAGTTATATTGTTGCGTCTCAACCCAAAGTGCCACTGTCATTCTAAGTACAACTAATCATCAGATTAAAAGATAATAGTAAAAATGTATTTAGCAAAATTACTTTTTTTTAAAGGTAATGTAATTTGTATTCCAAATTAAGGAAGTACACACACTAATACCGACGCGAATGACCCCAGAAAATAAGAAGACTTAACCCCAACAACAAATCGGTTTCAACAGTAAGTTCGAATGAAACGTACATGAGCATAAAACGTGTATCAAGTTCCAACAGCGGGAAACTGAAAATGTACAACAACTATCGAGCACACAAATGGCTCTTTCAACAACACCTCTACAATCGATAAAAAATTCTGATCGACCGAGATTAAGGGACTTATAAACTAAAAGTTACATAAAACACTGTAGAGAAATAACCCTAATGAATTGGACACATACATAAAATCAAAGAGTGGGGAAACCACCTCCGTTATGATAAAAACTGAAATTAGAACACAATAGTGATAGACACACGTCCTTTATTGAACACAAACAACTAATGAAGAAAGCCCCTACTACGTAAAAAAAGCCACTGATCACAGACCCATCAATGCAATCGAAAGGACCACGAGAAACAATATTGCAAGGAGCCAGAAACACCGTAGAAAGAGCACCACCACCACGCCGGCAAAAGAGACCCACACACTGCCGCTGTCAGCCACCGAACCAAGCAAGCGCTTCACCCAGCCTATCGCTACCCCCCGGGGAACAAAGCTCATAAAACACAGACCAACCAAAGTACCACAAGTTTTGTACCAGCTAGCGCCACCAAGACAATGTCTCTGGCACCCCACATCCTTCCATGCATGTCCACCAACTCCATCACTGTCATGACGAAAGGGTCGAAACCCACGAGTAGCAGAGCCACTGAACTTCCCACACAACCAAAAATGGTGCTCAAAGATCCGGCATCCCCTTCCCTTAATCTCGCCACATCGCGTCTCCGTCGACCACAAGATAGGCTCCATTGTCACAACCCTTACCGTGAAGCCCAAGACTCCTTCTCTAGGGTCGGAGATCCAGAGGCCAGCCAAACAGCGGCGCTAGCTCCAGCCCTAAGGAGGAAAAGCAAAAGTTTTGATTTTGATGATAACAAATATAATTTATTATGTTACTAATGATTATATTTTAAGTTGTGTATTTAGCAGAATTGATATTATAAATCAACTCAAGAAGCGTATTGTGGAATACAACGCAAATACATTCAAGTTTGAGAAATGCAAATTGAAGAAGGAATTCAAGGCTTGAAGTGCTGAAATACCAAAGATCAAGAGCAAGCAAACAAAATGAAGCAAGACAGGTTCTAATAGGTTTTTATATCTCCTTAGTCTTGTATTTGATTTTGACTTCATACTATCAATGATTAATTCTTGTTTAGGCTCATACACACACTCACATTATTCTTTTAAAAATGAGACTAAACTAAGTGCATAATGACATTTGGCATAAAAGTGCAATTTTGTGAAGGTTTGAGGCAAAGTAGTGTCAACTGGTACCAATATCGTCCGGTGACAGAGAAGGTAAAATCCACCGGTCGACTGGTGGTACATGCCATTTCTTAGGATTTGCACTAGTATCTTGGTTTAGCAAAAAGCAAAATTCGGTTGATCTATCAACCGTGGAAGCCGAATATATCTCGGCAGCCAGCTATTGTGTGCAAGTACACTAGTGCGATCAACTTGTCAAAAAATACGGTTTTGCATTCACGCACCAAACACATAGAGATTAGACATCATTTCTTGCGTGATCATGTACAAAAGGGTGATATCACATTAGAATTCATTAGCACTTATCATCAAATTGCGGATATCCTTACCAAACCTCTAGCTCTTAAAAGATTTGCTTCACTTAGAAGAGCTTTAGGACTGTTAGATGCTACATAATTGAATTTGATCACTTAGGAATTAAGTGTTTGATCTATGATTTGATGGTTATTATGCTTAAACAAATTGATATTGTCATTTTGTTTGTGTGATGGTGTATGAGGAAACATATGCTATATTTGGTTATTGGTTGATTAGGTTTTTTCTGCCAAAATCAACTATTTTCTTCACGTTTTCTTTATACACTGGTCGACTGGAGACATCGACGTTATAATTAACCGGTCGACTGGTTTAATCCGGTCGACCGCACCAGGCAACTGGTGGTGCACGACAGACACTTTAAATCAGCTCTAAAATCTTTTTTTTCTCACTCATTCCCACTCAAGTTCAAACCCTAGGCGCCAAAAACACCCCCAATTCACAATATTCCTTAAAATCATCTAAAATTCATCAAATTTTCTCCATAATCCTATTCAAATCTCTTAAGAAACGTCTTTCCTTTTTACATTTTCTTTTCTCTCCACTCTTTCACAAATTTCACTCCTAATCCACTCTAATCAGAAATCACCCACCAAGTGCTCGACGAATTGCTTCAATGGCTTCATGGGCTCAATCACCACGTGGCAAAGGAAAGAATGTGAAAGCTACTTCCTCTGGTCCTTGAAAGAAGGTATCAAATGATGAATTCTATACTCATAACTTTAAACTCTTTGAAAAGAAATCTATTATAGAAGGAAGATTTGTAGATTTTGGTGAGTTTAGAGAGTTGAATAATTGAAAGATTGTTTGAGATTTTTCTTTTCTCTCCACTCTTTCACAAATTTCACTCCTAATCCACTCTAATCAGAAATCACCCACCAAGTGCTCGACGAATTGCTTCAATGGCTTCATGGGCTCAATCACCACGTGGCAAAGGAAAGAATGTGAAAGCTACTTCCTCTGGTCCTTGAAAGAAGGTATCAAATGATGAATTCTATACTCATAACTTTAAACTCTTTGAAAAGAAATCTATTATAGAAGGAAGATTTGTAGATTTTGGTGAGTTTAGAGAGTTGAATAATTGAAAGATTGTTTGAGATTTTAGGTTGGAAAGCATTTGTGGAAGTTAAGGAAGTAGTCTACCCTAGGTTAGTGAAAGCCTTTTATGCACATATGCAATACACTACTTGTGAAACTAACATCAAAATAACCTGCACTCTTAAGCGACAACGTATAGAACTTTATAGAGAGGTGATCTCAGAAATTTTAGGGATTCTGAATGTTGGAAGATGTGTGCATAGTTATGACTCTTGGGCTTATAGTGGAGAAACAATGTCAAAAATTATTATGGAAAGGGCCACAACTCAAGGGAGCGATGAAGATGACAATGAGGCTCTACCCCGAAAGCCGAAAGCCAATGAACTACCCCTTAGGAGTAGAATCCTTCATCACATTATCTCCAACAATATCACTCCTAGAGGAGGGCATAGGGATGAGGTTTCATTCACCGATCTCTATCTTATGTTCTGCCTTCTCCAAGGTATTCAGACGAATCTTCCCTATTTGATCCTTCACAAGATGGCTAATGGAAATAATTTGGCTAGGGATCCTAATCTTCCTTATGGGATGGTACTAACAAAGATCTTTCGACATTTCAAAGTAAATCTTGATGACGAAACTGAAATTAGTCCACCCAAATCTGACTACAATAAAACTACAATCAAACTCATGGGTTACAAGTTTGAAAATGGAAGGTGGATTCCCAAGAAAAGGGCCAGAGTTGAGGATGAAGGATACGAAGAAGATGTTGGAGGTAGTTCAACTCGGTTCAATGAAGATGCTTTCAATAACCTCCATGGACAGATTAAGTCTCTATGTGCAAGTCATGAGGAGCTTAGAATGCAACTAAACACTCGCATCCAAAGTATCTACTCTTTTGTCAACTCAAGCATTTCCAACCTCCGGAACGATCTTCGCCAGCAATTCCAAGCCTATCATCAAGAACACGCTGAAACTCAAGCACAAATTCTCAAACAACTTCGGCGTCTCAATTTTCAAGGGCCTCATCCCTCTTAGATTTCACTATTTTTTTTATGGTTCTTCCATTGTTAATTCTCTTTCTATCATCTGATGTTATATTTCCTTGATGATAACTGTTACATTTCCTTGATGATTACTGTCACATTTCCTTTCTTCCTTTGCCACTTGATGTTATGATTTGATGATTTTTTTTGTTGATGACAAAAGGGGGGGATGGAGTGATTGCTATTTGTTTAGCTATTTTTTGCTTAGTTTATTGTCACTTGATGTTCCATTGTCACTCTCACATTGCTTAAAAATAAGGGGGGAGACATAAAAATGTTCATTGAGGCATTTTCTTTGAAGGATTAATCGATTAAGGGGGACAATATTTTCAAGTTAGTATCAAGTGATTAAATAAGGGGGAGACATACACTTGTAAAGGAGAACATGGTATTGCCTCTATTGTCTTAGCAATCAAGTGTTTGTCATCATCAAAAAGGGGGAGATTGTTGGCCCAAGGTTGAATATTCTCATGTTTTTATGATAACAAATACAATTTATTATGTTACTAATGATTCTATTTTGAGTTGTGTATTTAGCATAATTGATATTATAAATCAACTTAAGAAGCATATTGTGGAATACAATGCAAATGCATTCAAGTTTGAGAAATACAAATTGAAGAAGAAATTCAAGGCTTGAAGTTTTGAAATACCAAAGATCAAGAGCAAGCAAACAAAATCAAGTAAGACAAGTTCTAATAGGTTTTTATATCTCCTTAGTCTTGTATTTGATTTTGACTTCATACTATCAATGATTAATTCTTGTTTAGGCTCATGCACACACTCACATTATTCTTTTAAAAATGAGACTAAACTAAGTGCATAATGAAATTTGGCATAAAAGTGCAATTTTGTGAAGGTTTGAGGCAAAGTAGTGTCAACCGGTCGACCTATATCGTCCGATGACAGAGAAGGCAAAATCCACCAGTCGACCGGTGTTGCCTCAACCGGTCAACCGCTCCGGTCGACGATTTTGCTCAACGGATATTCTATAAGATCGTTGAACAACGAGAATTTAAAATTTGTCTCAACTGGTCAACCGCTCCGGTCGACTGGTACTGGGTAACGGGCAAAAATAAAACCGTTGGATAGTGAGCTTAAATAGAGAAAAATCATTTTTCTCTTATGCGAATTTTCTTTGAGATATAGAATTTATTCAGAGCTCCCAAATTTCTTAAAATCTAAAAATGTTTCTCTAAATTGCCAACATAATCATCATCTTCTCTAAATCCTTACTTCATTCTCTCACACTTACTTAAGCCTACCTTGAATTCTCTTTTGATAATGTGATTTCATCATCTTCTAGTCATTTCAATTGTGTAAAACCATTGTTAGGAGTATATAATTGAGTGCTTAACTATTAATAATCCTTATTTCGTATTGGGTTTCTTGGTTGGTTAATCTCCATAGAAAATCGACATTGTGTAAAAGGTTAGGCGAAGCCTCAGATAGAATCATCCGCCATCTTGTAAGAGGAGTGATCGTGCCGGAAAGTCCATCGTATAGTGGAAGAGGTTGAGAGGCGGCATATCTCGGCGACAGTGGATGTAGGCAAATTTATTTGTTTAACCACTCTAAATCTCGTTTGCAGCTCTCTTAACCCTATCTCTCTAATTTCTGCACTTTAATTTGATAGTTGACATTGATTAATTTAACTCTTGGTGATAAGCTTATTGAACTTGTTATATGATATTAGATTGATTCATCTTGTGCATATCAAGTGTTTGTGCTATTACATTAACTTACATAATTCTCTACACACCAAATGTTTGATAAAAGTACTATGTTGAATTAATTGTTTATATTTATTTTTAATCTTTGAATAATTGTATAAATTCTCGAAAAATATTTAAAACCCAATTCACCCCCCTCTAGGTAGCCTTACTAGGAACAACATCAAATATGATGTTTTGGTTGAAATGCACGTTTTAATTTTACTTTTGATTTTTTTTTCTTTCCATCTTTTTTTTTCTTTTTTTTTCTCTAGAATTTTATATTTTTCGTTCTTGCCTTTCTTTTTAACTTTTTTTTTCTTTCATTTACTTTGGGGGTTTTTTTTATTTTTTAAACATATGTTATCCTACTTAGATATTTCTTTTTGATGTTGTCCTAAAGCTTATTTATTTTTTCATTTTAGTCATTTTGACCTTTTTTTTTTGTCCTTAAATTTTAATTTTCTTTCGTTTGGTTACTTTTACTCTAAAACTTATTTATTTCTTCATGTTGGTCCTTTTTTTACCCATCTTATTTTTTTGTGCACAGAAACATTATTTTTTTTTCATATTGGTTTCTTTTGCCCTAAAACCTATCCAATTCTTCATTTTAGTCCTTTTTATTTACCTTTTTTAGTTTAGTCCTAAAATTTATTTTTATTTTTTTCGTTTTAGTTTCTTCTTCCTTAAAACTTATTTTTTTTCTTCATTTTAGTATTTTGACATTTTTTTTTAATTTTTGCCGTGAAACTTTATATTTTGTCTTAAAACTTATTTATTTCTTCATTTTAGTCCTTTTTTGACCCTCTTTTTGTTTTCTGTCCAAGAAATTTTTCATTTTGGTTACTTTAACCTAAAAACTTATTTTCTTTTCTTGTTATTCCTTTTTGACCTCTTTTTTATTCTTACCCCGAAACTGTTGTTTTTTTCGTTTTGGTCCCTTTTGATATAAATTAAACTTATTAATTTCTTATTTTAGTACTTTTTTTTACCAATTTGTTTTGGCTTCTTGCCCTAACACTTTTTTTTTTT
>NW_010362271.1:0-942 GCF_000414095.1 Morus notabilis
GAAGAGAGCTTCGATCTAACGGCTAATGGGCCCCTTTACGACACCAAAATTTGTCGCCCTTCCCGGGGTAATTGTAGAGCGCGAAGAGAGCTTCGATCTAACGGCTGATGGGCCTCGTTTCAACCCCAAATGTTGTCGCCATTCCCGTGGCAGTTGTAGAGCGCGAATAGAGATTAGATTTATCGGTTCATGGGCGCCGTTACACACCAAAAGTTTTGAGCGTTCCTTTGGCCATTGTAGATTGCGAAGAGAGGGTCGATGTATCGGATGATGGGCCTCGTTACGACACCAAAGGTTATCGCCGTTCCCGTGGCAGTTGTAGAGCGCGAATAGAGATTAGATTTATCGGTTCATGGGCGCCGTTACACACCAAAAGTTTTGAGCGTTCCTTTGGCCATTGTAGATTGCGAAGAGAGGGTCGATGTATCGGATGATGGGCCTCGTTACGACACCAAAGGTTATCGCCGTTCCCGTGGCAGTTGTAGAGCGCGAATAGAGATTAGATTTATCGGTTCATGGGCGCCGTTACACACCAAAAGTTTTGAGCGTTCCTTTGGCCATTGTAGATTGCGAAGAGAGGGTCGATGTATCGGATGATGGGCCTCGTTACGACACCAAAGGTTATCGCCGTTCCCGTGGCAGTTGTAGAGCACGAAGAGAGCTTCGATCAAACCGCTGATGGGCCCCATTTCAACACCAAAAGTTGTCGCCATTCCCATGGCGGTTGTTAGGCGCGAAGAGAGCTTCGATCTAACGCCCGACGGGTCCCCGTTAGGACACCAAAAGTTTTCACCGAAAACGTGGCAGCTGTAGATCGCGAAGAGAGGTTCGATGTATCGGATGATGGGCCTCGTTACGACACCAAAGGTTATCGCCGTTCCCGTGGCAGTTGGAGAGTATGAAGAGAGCTCGATCTCACGGATTATGGGCCCCGTTACGACA
>NW_010362272.1:0-219 GCF_000414095.1 Morus notabilis
ATCTAACGGCTAATGGGGCCCGTTACGGCCCCGGGGTGGCCCTGGTACGACCCAACTTTTGTAGTCGTAACGGGGCCCATCAGCCGTTCGATCGAACCTCTCTTCGCGATCTACAGCTGCCACGTTTTCGGCGAAAACTTTTGGTGTCCTAACGGGGCCCATCGGGCGTTAGATCGAAGCTCTCTTCGCGCCCTACAACTGCCACGGGAACGGCGACAA
>NW_010362272.1:367-888 GCF_000414095.1 Morus notabilis
GAAACCTTTTGGTGTCGTAAGGAGCCCCACAATTCGTCATATCAAAGCTCTCATCGCCCTCTACAACCGCCACGAAACTGTGACAATTTTATGTGTTGTAATGGGCCCCATTAGCTGTTAGACCGAAGCTCTCTTCGTAATCAACAATGGCCAAAGAAACGCTCAAAACTTTTGTTGTGTAAAGGCGCCCATCAACCGATAGATCTAATCTCTGTTTGCGCTCTACAACCGCCACGGGAATGGCGACATATTTTGGTGTCGTAACGGGGCCCATCATCCGTCATATCGAAGCTCTCTTCGTGCTCTACAACTGCCACGGGAACGGGGACAACCTTCGGTGTCGAAATGGGGCCAGCCCATCAGACGTTCTATCGAAGCTCTCTTCGCTCCCTACCACCGCCACTGGAATGGCGACAACGTTTGGTGTTGAAACGAGGCCCATCAGCCGTTAGATACTTCGCACTTTACAACTGCCCCGGGAAGGGTGACAAATTTTGGTGTCGTAACAGGGCCCATCAACC
>NW_010362273.1:0-518 GCF_000414095.1 Morus notabilis
AGATTTTATCCTTTATCCAGTAGTCTAATTTTAATTTAGATTCAAATTCAAATTTAATTTAAACTTAAATTAATTTGAATTCTAAATTGAACAACTTATCAAATAAGTTTAAATGGATAAATCTAGATGTGTTCAAATTCAAATTTAAATAATCACATTATTTAAATAATAATTAATTCTCAATTAATTATTTTTCGAGTATTTAATTTTAGAATTCCATAATTCTAAAATTCATATTTTGCACTTGAGAAATTAGGCCACTACTCTAATTAGGGCTGAAAAATATGTTTCAAAATTGTATTCACAATTTTCTATCTTTCTCATATTTAAAGAGTAGAAGTCAAACTTCAAAATAGAATCAAATCCTTATCTCCAATTTTGAATTTTGAACAAAAAATCCCTTCCCCTTATCCACTTAATGGCCGGCCACCCTCCTAGGGTTTATCCCTATGTGTGGCGCCAATCTCAGATAGGGAAGGAAGAGATTTTATCCTTTATCCAGTAGTCCAATTTTAATT
>NW_010362273.1:1525-3565 GCF_000414095.1 Morus notabilis
TAGGGTTTAGGGTTTAGGGTTCGGGGTTGAGGGTTCGGGGTTTGGGATTTGGGGTTCGGGGTTCGGGGTTCAGGGTTCTGGGTTTGGGGTTTGGGGTTTAGGGTTTAGGGTTTAGGGTTTAGGTTTGGGGTTGGGGTTTGGGTTTCGGGTTTCAGGTTTGGGGTTTGGGGTTTGGGGTTTGGGGTTTAGGGTTTAGGGTTTGGGGTTTAGGGTTCAGGGTTCAGGGTTTAGGGCTCAGGGGTCAAGGCTCAGGGCTCAGGGGTCGGGGCTCAGGATTCGGTGTTCGGGGTTCAGGGTTCAGGGTTCAAAGTTGACAGTTCAGGGTTCAGGGATCAAGGTTCAACCTTCAGGGTTCAGGGTTCGGCGTTCAGGGTTCATGATTCACGGTTCAGGGTTCAGGGTTCACGGTTCAGGGTTCACGGTTCATTGTTCAGGGTTCAAGGTTCAGGGTTCAGGGCTCAGGGCTCAAGGCTCAAGGCTCGGGGCTCGGGGTTCGGGGTTCGTTGTTTGGGGTTCGGTGTTCGGGGTTCGGGGTTCTGGATACGGGGTTTGGGGTTCGGGGTTTGGGGTTTGGGTTTCAGGGTTCGGGGTTTAGGGTTTAGGGTTTGGGTTTAGGGTTTCGGGTTTGGGGTTTAGGGTTTAGGGTTTGGGGTTTAGGGTTTGGGGTTTGGGGTTTGTGGTTTCGGCTTTAGGGTCTAGGGTTTTTGGTCTAGGGTTTAGGGTCTGGGGTTTAGGTTATGGGGTTTAGGGTCTGGGGTTTGGGGTTTAGCGTTCAGGGTTCACGGATCAGGGTTCAGGGCTCAGGGCTCAGGGCTCAGGGCTCAGGTCTCAGGCCTCAGGGCTCAGGGTTCAGGGTTCTCGGCCCAGGGTTCAGGGTTTAGGGTTAATCATTCAGGGTTTGGGTTTTGGGTTTAGGGTTTAGGGTTTGGGGTTTGGGGTTTGGAGTTTATGGTTAACGATTCACGGTTCAGGATTTAGGGTTCAGGGTTCAGGGTTCAGGGCTCAAGGTTCAGGGCTCAGGGCTCGCGGCTCAGGGTTCGGTGTTCGGGGTTCGGGGTTCAGGGTTCAGGGTTCGGGGTTCGGGGTTCACGGTTGACGGTTCAGGGTTCAGGGATCAAGGGTCAGGCTTCAGGGTTCAGGGTTCAGGGTTCGGGGTTCGGCGGTCGGGGTTCAGAGTTCATGGTTCACAGTTCAGGGTTTAGGGTTCATGGTTCGGGGTTCACGGTTGACGGTTCATTATTCAGGGTTTAGGGTTCAGGGTTCAGGGTTCAAGGTTCAGGTCTCAGGGTTCAGGGTTCAGGGTTCAGGGTTTAGGGTTCAGGGTTAGGGGGTTAAGGGTTTAGGGAGTTTAGGGTTTAGGGTTTAGGGTTTGGGGTTTGGGGGTTTAGGGTCTAGGGTTTAGCATGTAGTATTTAGGGTATAGGATTTAGGGTTTAGGGTATAGGGTTAGGGTTTAGGGTTTAGGGTTTGGGGTTTGGGGTTTACAGTTTGGGGTTTAGGGTTTAGTGTTTAGGGGTTAGGGTTCAGGGTTCGGGGTTTTGGGTTCAGGGCTCAGGGCTCAGAGATCAGGGCTCAGGGCTCAGGGTTCAGGGTTCAGGGTCAGGGTTCAGGGTTCAGGGTTTAGGGTTTGGGGTTTGGGGTTTGCGGTTTGGGGTTTACGGTTCACGGTTCATGGATCACGGTTAAGGGTTCAGGGTTCAGGGTTCA
Source organism: Morus notabilis (assembly GCF_000414095.1). Taxonomy (NCBI): domain Eukaryota; kingdom Viridiplantae; phylum Streptophyta; class Magnoliopsida; order Rosales; family Moraceae; genus Morus; species Morus notabilis. The sequence continues at coordinate 3,233 of NW_010362273.1, forward strand.
GGGTTCAGGGCTCAAGGCTCAGGGCTCGGGCCTTGGGGTCGGGGTTCGGTGTTCGGGGTTTGGTGTTCGGGGTTCGGGGTTCTGGATTCGGGGTTCAGGGTCTGGGTCTGGGTTCGGGGTTCGGGGTTTGGGGGGTTCAGGGTTCGGGGTTCGTGGTTTGGGGTTTAGGGTTTAGGGTTTAGGGTTTTGGGTTTCGGGTTTGGAGTTTATGGTTTAGGGTTTACGGTTTAGGGTTTTGGGGTTAGGGTTTAGGGTTTGGGGTTTAGGGTTTAGGGTTTAGGGTTTGGGGTTTGGGGTTTGGGGTTTGGGTTTGGGGTTTCAGGTTTGGGGTTT
>NW_010362273.1:3599-10677 GCF_000414095.1 Morus notabilis
GGGTTCAGGATTCAGGGTTCAGGGTTCAGGGCTCAGGGCTCCGGGCTCAGGGCTCGGGGCTCGGGGTTCGGTGGTCGGGTTCGTGATTCAAGGTTCAGGGTTCGGAGTTCGGGGTTCACAGTTGACGGTTCAGGGTTCAGGGATCAAGGTTCAGGCTTCAGGCTTCAGGGTTCAGGGTTCGGGGTTCAGGGTTCGGCGTTCATGGTTCAGAGTTCACAGTTCACGGTTGAGGGTTCAGGGTTCACGGTTCAGGGTTCGCGGTTCACAGTTCATTGTTCAGGGTTCAGGGTTCAGGGTTCAGGGCTCAAGGCTCAGGGCTCAAGGCTCAGGGCTCAAGGCTCAGGGCTCAAGGCTCAGGGCTCAAGGCTCAGGGCTCAAGGCTCAGGGCTCAAGGCTCAGGGCTCAAGGCTCAGGGCTCAAGGCTCAGGGCTCAAGGCTCAGGGCTCAAGGCTCAGGGCTCAAGGCTCAGGGCTCAAGGCTCAGGGCTCAAGGCTCAGGGCTCAAGGCTCAGGGCTCAAGGCTCAGGGCTCAAGGCTCAGGGCTCAAGGCTCAGGGCTCAAGGCTCAGGGCTCAAGGCTCAGGGCTCAAGGCTCAGGGCTCAAGGCTCAGGGCTCAAGGCTCAGGGCTCAAGGCTCAGGGCTCAAGGCTCAGGGCTCAAGGCTCAGGGCTCAAGGCTCAGGGCTCAAGGCTCAGGGCTCAAGGCTCAGGGCTCAAGGCTCAGGGCTCAAGGCTCAGGGCTCAAGGCTCAGGGCTCAAGGCTCAGGGCTCAAGGCTCAGGGCTCAAGGCTCAGGGCTCGGGGCTCGGGGTTCGGGGTTTGGGGTTTGGGGTTTAGGGTTTAGGGTTTAGGGTTTGGGGTTTCGGGTTTCGGGTTTCGGGTTTCGGGTTTCAGGTTTCGGGTTTGGGGTCTGGGGTTTGGGGTTTAGGGTTTGGGGTTTGGGGTTCAGGGTGCAGAGCTCAGGGCTCAGGGCTCAAGGCTCAGGGCTCGGGGCTCGGTGTTCGGGGTTCGGGGTTCAGGGTTCAGGGTTCGGGGTTCAGGGTTCACGGTTGACGATTCGGTGTTCAGGGATCAAGGTTCAGGCTTCAGGGTTTAGGGTTTAGGGTTCGGGGTTCAGGCTTCGGCGTTCACGGTTCAGAGTTCACGGTTCACGGTTCAGGGTTCACAGTTCACGGTTCAGGGTTCACGGTTCACGGTTCATTGTTCAGGGTTCAGGGTTCAGGGTTCAGGGTTAGGGGGTTAATGGGTTTAAGGAGTTTAGGGTTTAGGGTTCGGGGTTGAGGGTTCGGGGTTTTGGATTTGGGGTTCGGGGTTCGGGGTTCAGGGTTCTGGGTTTGGGGTTTGGGGTTTAGGGTTTTGGGTTTGGGGTTTGGGGTTTAGGGTTTAGGGTTTAGGGTTTAGGGGTTAGGGTTTAGGGTTTGGGGTTTAGAGTTTAGGATTTAGGGTTTTGGCATTGGGGTTTGGGGTTTGGGTTTTGGGTTTCGGGTTTCAGGTTTCGGGTTTCGGGTTTGGGCTTTGGGGTTTAGGGTTTAGGGTTTGGGGTTTAGGGTTTAGGGTTCAGTGCTCAGGGCTCAGGCCTCAAGGCTCAGGGCTCGGGGCTCGGGGTTCGGTGTTTGGGGTTCAGGGTTCAGGGCTCAGGGTTCGGGGTATATAGTTGACGGTTCAGGGTTCAGGGATCATGGTTCAGCCTTCAGGGTTCAGGGTTCAGCGTTCAGGATTCATGATTCACGGTTCAGGGTTCACAGTTCACGATTCGGGGTTCACGGTTCATTGTTCAGGGTTCAGGGTTCAGGGTTCAGGGCTCAGGGCTCAGGGCTCAAGGCTCGGGGCTCGGGGATCGGGGTTCGTTGTTTGGGGTTCAGTGTTCGGGGTTCTGGATACGGGGTTTGGGGTTCGGGGTTCGGGGTTTGGGGTTCAGGGTTTGGGGTTCGGGGTTTAGGGTTTAAGGTTTAGGGTTTAGGGTTTAGGGTTTGGGCTTTAGGGTTTAGGGTTTGGCGTTTAGGGTTTGGGGTTTGAGGTTTGTGGTTTCGGCTTTAAAGTCTAGGGTTTATGGTCTAGGGTTTAGGGTCTAGGGTTTAGGTTATGGGGTTTAGGGTCTGGGGTTTGGGGTTTGAGGTTTGGGGTTTAGGGTTCAGGGTTCACGAATCAGGGTTCTGGGCTTAGGGCTCAGGTCTCAGGCCTCAGGGCTCAGGCTTCAGGGCTCTCAGCCCAGGGTTTAGGGTTAAGCGTTCAGGGTTTAGGGTTATGGGTTTAGGGTTTAGGGTTTGGGGTTTGGGGTTTGGAGTTTACGGTTCACGATTCACGGTTCAGGATTCAGGGTTCAGGGTTCAAGGTTCAGGGCTCAGGGCTCGGGGCTCGGGGCTCGGGGTTGGGGGTTTGGTGTTCGGTGTTCGGTGTTTGGTGTTCGGGGTTCGGGGTTCAGGGTTCGGGGTTTGGGGTTCGGGGTTTGGGGTTCGGGGGTCACGGTTCACGGTTCAGGGTTCAGATTGGGGTTTGGGGATTGGGGTTTGGGATTAAGGGTTTTGGGTTCAGGGCTTAGGGTTCAGGGCTCAGGGCTTGGGGTTCGGTGTTCGGTGTTCAGGGTTCGGGGTTTAGAGTTCTGGGTTCGGGGTTCGGGGTTAACGGTTCAGGGTTCAGGGTTCAGGGTTCAAGGTTCAGCGTTCAGGGTTCAGGGTTCAGGGGTCAGGGTTCAGGGTTCAGCGTTCAGGGCTCAGGACTAAGGGCCCAGGGTTCAGGGCTAAGGGCTCAGGGTTCAGGTTTCAGGGTTCAAGGTTCATGGTTCAGGGTTTAGGGTTCAGTGTTCAGGGTTCAGGGTTCAGGATTCAGGGTTCTGGGTTCGGGGTTCAGGGTTCGACGTTCGGGGTTCAGAGTTCATGGTTCACGATTCGGGGTTCACGGTTCACGGTTCGGGGTTCATGATTCACGGTTCAGGGTTCAGGGTTCTGGATTCAGGGTTCAGGGTTTAGGGTCCAGGGTTCAGGGTTCAGCGTTCAGGGTTCAGGGTTCAGGGTTGGCGGTTAAGGGGTTAAGGTGTTTAGGGTGTTTAGGGTTTAAGGTTTAGGGTTTAAGGGTTCGGGGTTGAGGGTTCGGGGTTTGGGGTTCGGGGTTCAGGGTTTAGGGTTTAGGGTTTAGGGTTTGGGGTTTGGGGTTTGCAGTTTGGGGTTTAGGGTTTAGTGTTTAGGGGTTAGGCTTCAAGGTTCAAGGTTCAGGGCTCAGGCCTCAGGCCTCAGGGCTCAGGGCTCAGGGTTCAGGGCTCTTGGTTCTGGGTTCAGGGTTCATGGTTCAGGGTTAAGGGTTAAGGGTTTAGGGTTTAGGGTTTGGGGTTTAGGGTTTGGGGTTTGGGGTTCGGGGTTTGGGGTTTGGGGTTTACGGTTCGCGGTTCAGGGTTCAGGGTTCAGGGTTTCGGGTTTTGGGTTCAGGGTTTATGGTTTGGGGTTTGGGGCGGGTTTCAAGTTTGGGTTCTGGATTTAGGGTTTAGGGTTTGGGGTTTAGGGTTCAGGGTTCCTGTCTCAGGGCTCTGGGGTCAGGGCTCTGGGCTCAGGGCCGGGGCTCGGTGTTCGGGGTTCGGGTTCAGGGTTCAGGGTTTGGGGTTCGGGGTTGACGGTTGATGGTTCAGGGTTCAGGGATCAAGGTTCAGGCTTCCGGGTTCAGGGTCTAGGGTTCGGGGTTCAGGGTTCGGCGTTCGGTGTTCAGAGTCCATGGTTCACTGTTCACGGTTCACGGTTCGGGGTTGACGGTTCACGGTTCATTGTTCAGGGTTCAGGGTTCAGGGTTCAGGGTTCAGGGTTCAGGGCTCAGGGCTCAGGGCTCAAGGCTCGGGGCTCGGTGTTCGGGGTTCGTTGTTTGGGGTTCGGGGTTCATGGTTCGGGGTTCTGGAAACGGGGTTTGGGGTTCGAGGTTTCGGGTTCGGGGTTTCGGGTTTAGGGATTGGGATTTAGGGTTTAGGGTTTTGGGTTTGGGGTTTAGGGTTCAGGGTTCACGGATCAGGGTTCAGGGCTCAGGGTTCAGGCCTTAGGGCTCAGGCCTTAGGGTTCAGGGTTTAGGGTTCAGGGTTCACGGATCAGGGTTCAGGGCTCAGGGTTCAGGCCTTAGGGCTCAGGCCTTAGGGTTCAGGGTTTAGGGTTCAGGGTTCACGGATCAGGGTTCAGGGCTCAGGGTTCAGGCCTTAGGGCTCAGGCCTTAGGGTTCAGGGTTTAGGGTTCAGGGTTCACGGATCAGGGTTCAGGGCTCAGGGTTCAGGCCTTAGGGCTCAGGCCTTAGGGTTCAGGGTTTAGGGTTCAGGGTTCACGGATCAGGGTTCAGGGCTCAGGGTTCAGGCCTTAGGGCTCAGGCCTTAGGGTTCAGGGTTTAGGGTTCAGGGTTCACGGATCAGGGTTCAGGGCTCAGGGTTCAGGCCTTAGGGCTCAGGCCTTAGGGTTCAGGGTTTAGGGTTGAGGGTTTACGGATTCGGGTTTGGGGTTTGGGGTTCGAAGTTCAAGGTTCAGGGTTCAGGGTTCGGCATTCGGGGTTCGGTTGTCCGGGTTCAGGGTTCAGGATTCATGGTTCACGGTTCAGGGTTCAAGGTTCGTGGTTTAGGGTTCAGGGTTTAGTGTTCAGGGATCAGGGTTCACGGTTCAAGGCATAGTGTTCAGGGTTTAGGGTCTTGGGTTTAAGGTTTAGCGTTCTAGGTTCAGGGTTGGGGGTTTAAGGGGTTTAGGGTTTAGGGTTCGGGGTTTGGGGTTTGGGGTTTTGGGTTCTGGGTTCGGGGTTCGAGGTTCAGGGTTCAGGTTCGTGGTTCGAGGTTCGGGGTTCAGTGTTTTGGGTTTAGGGTTTAGGGTTTAGGGTTTAAGGTTTGGGGTTTGGGGATTGGGGTTTGGGGTTTGGGGTTTACAGTTTATGATTTAACGTTTAAGGGTTAGGGTTTGGGGTTTAGGGTTTAGTGTTTGGGGTGTGGAGTTAGGGGTTTGAGGTTTGGGGTTAGGGTTTGGGGTTAGGGTTTAGGGTTTAGGGTTTGGAGTTTGGGGTTTGGGGATTGGGGTTTGGGGATTGGGGTTTGGGATTAAGGGTTTTGGGTTCAGGGCTTAGGGTTCAGGGCTCAGGGCTTGGGGTTCGGTGTTCGGTGTTCAGGGTTCGGGGTTTAGAGTTCTGGGTTCGGGGTTCGGGGTTAACGGTTCAGGGTTCAGGGTTCAGGGTTCAAGGTTCAGCGTTCAGGGTTCAGGGTTCAGGGGTCAGGGTTCAGGGTTCAGCGTTCAGGGCTCAGGACTAAGGGCCCAGGGTTCAGGGCTAAGGGCTCAGGGTTTGGTGCTTAGGGGGTTTATGTGGTTTAGGGTTTAGGGTTCAGGGTTCGGGGTTCGGGATTTAGGTTTTAGGGTTTAGGGTTTAGGGTTTGGGGTTTGGGGATTGGGGTTTGGGGTTTAGGGTTTGGGGTTTTTGGTTTAGGGTTTAGGGTTTAGAGTTTAGGGTTTGGGGTTTAGGGTTTAGGGTTTGGGGTTTGTATTTTGGTGTTTGGGGTTTAGGGTTTGGGGTTTGGGGTTTAGGGTTTGGGGTTTAGGGTTTAGGGTTTAGGGTTCAAGGTTCAGGGTTCAGGGCTTAGTGTAGTGGTTCAGGGTTCAGGGCTCGGGGTTCGGGGCTCAGGGCTCGGGGTTCGGTGTTCGGGGTTCGGGGTTTGGGGTTCTGGGTTCGGGGTTCGGCGTTCGGGGTTCACGGTTCACGGTTCAGGGTTCAGGGTTCAAGGTTCTGCGTTCTGGGTTCAGGGTTTAGGGTTCACTGTTCACGGTTTAGGGTTCAGGGCTGAGGGCTGAGGGCTCAGGGCTCAGGGCTCAGGGATCAGGGCTCAGGGCTCAGCGTTCAGGGTTCAGGGTTCAGGGTTCAGGGTCTGTTCACGGTTTAGGGTTCAGGGCTGAGGGCTGAGGGCTCAGGGCTCAGGGCTCAGGGATCAGGGCTCAGGGCTCAGCGTTCAGGGTTCAGGGTTCAGGGTTCAGGGTTCAGGGTGGGGTTTGGGGTTTGGGGTTTACGGTTCGCGGTTCAGGGTTCAGGGTTCAGGGTTTCGGGTTTTGGGTTCAGGGTTTATGGTTTGGGGTTTGGGGTTTACGGTTAACGGTTTTGGGTTCATGCTTCAGGGTTCAGGGTTCAGGGCTCAGCGCTCAGCGCTCAGGGCTCAGGGCTCAGGGCTCGGGGCTCAGGGCTCAGGGTTCGGTTATCAGGGTTCAGTGTTCGGGGTTAGGGGTCCGGGTTCGGGGTTCAAGGTTCGGGGTTCAGGGTTCGGGGTTCGGGGTTCGGGATTTAGGGTTTGGGGATTGGGGTTTGGGGTTTGCGGTCGGGGTTTGGGGTTTATCGTCTAGGGTTTAGGGTCTGGGGTTTAGGGTCCGGGTTTAGAGTCTGGGGTTTAGGGTCTGGGGTTTGGGGTTTGGGGTTTGGGGTTTGGGGTTTTGGGTTTGGGGTTCAGGGTTAAGGGTTCAGGGTTCAGGGCTCAGGGCTCGGGGTTTGGGGTTCGGGGTTCAGGGTTTGGGGTTCAGGGTTCGGGGTTCGGGGTTCGGGGTCAGGATTCGGGGTTCAGGGTTCCAAGTTCACGGTTTATGGTTAAGGGTGAGGTTCTGGGCTCAGGGCTCAGGGTTTAGTGCTAAGAGCTTAGGGTTCAGGGTTCAGGGTTTAGGGTTGAGGGTTTACGGTTTAGGGTTTAGGGTTTGGGGTTTGGGGTTTTGGGTTCGGAGTTCAGGGTTCGTGGTTCAGTGTTCGGCGTTCAGGGTTCAGGGTTCACAGTTCACAGTTCAGGGTTCAGGGTTCAGAGTTCACAGTTCATGGTTCACGGTTCACGGTTCAGGGCTTAGGGTTCAGCGTTCAGGGCTCAAGGTTTAGGGTTCAGGGTTCTGGGTTCAGGGTTTGGTGCTTAGGGGGTTTATGTGGTTTAGGGTTTAGGGTTCAGGGTTCGGGGTTCGGGATTTAGGTTTTAGGGTTTAGGGTTTAGGGTTTGGGGTTTGGGGATTGGGGTTTGGGGTTTAGGGTTTGGGGTTTTTGGTTTAGGGTTTAGGGTTTAGAGTTTAGGGTTTGGGGTTTAGGGTTTAGGGTTTGGGGTTTGTATTTTGGTGTTTGGGGTTTAGGGTTTG
>NW_010362273.1:11429-11539 GCF_000414095.1 Morus notabilis
AGGGTTCAGGGTTCAGGGTTCAGGGTTAGGGGTTTGGGGGTTAAGGGGTTTAAGGCTTTTTGGGCTTAAGGTTTAGGGTTTAGGGTTCAGGGTTGAGGGTTCTGGGTTCG
>NW_010362274.1:0-2947 GCF_000414095.1 Morus notabilis
TTTTGGTAAGTGGCAACCATTGTTTGTTTAAGCTAGTTAAAGAGAGAAAAAAGTAATCGTTTTTTATTTCATCATGTTAATTAGGCAATCAATGAAGGTATTTTTATTTGTTTGTCATACTTTTCTGATTATTTTAGGCATTTTCAAATAAATTTCCCTCTCATATAAAGAATATATAAACAATTAAATATTTGTTGATTTACATGGTAATTAAGCTTCCACTGTAACTTTTAAACTCAATGTACTGCCCATCCTAGCAGTTCCTGTTGATTTGTATTTTAAGACAAAACACTAAAGAATTTTCCTCCTTTCAAATAATAAGTAAATAATTATGTACTTTGTTTATTCAATGAAAGAAAATGATATATCTCATTATCATCTTCGACCACGTTTCTTTTTTTTTTTCCCCCCCTTTTGATCGTGAATCATATCATTTATTGTCATACATGACTGCAAATAAGATGTCTAGCTACAACTTGGTCCTGCGAAGGTAATTTTAGGCAAAAGAAGGAAGAAGTGCGTTTAACTATTGAAAAATATTTGGGTTAAAAATGACTCTATTTTATAGGACCCACGTTTTACTAGCGTATGGTGCTTAATATAACTATTTAACGATTTACACATCTAATTGTTATGATATTGACTTTTTTAAACCTAAGCTTGTACGATTTTGTTTTTAAACTTTACTCCAGTAGGTCTTATACCATTAAGAGATGATGTCATTCCTTATAAACACTCATAACTTTCTCCAAGTGATGTGTAACTGCACAACTTATCTTATTTTAACCATTTTACCTAAAGAGATAAATGATAGTTACTGTCGGAAGATAGAGAGTTTATTTCTAATCGTAACTAAATCTTCAATTTTAATTTTTTGTATAGGGAAAATTGAAACAAAATAGCTATTAAACAATGGCTTTGGTTTACTAGAGACATCGATAAATTTTTTAGCTCGGTCGAAAGGAAATCCTAAATATGGCCGACCCTTTTTGTTTTTTTTTTAAAATAAGGTTTAAAAATTTTCTGATTTTCTCATTTTGTCTCACTGAGATTCGGTTTTCACATGTATGTCCTCACAACCTCACTTTTTCTATTTTTTTTATATGCGTATTTTTTTTTATTTTTATAAAAAAGGTAATATATGCCCACACTAAATGCGCTTCTCAGCATCACCGGTATCATATTAATATAACATTATTCAATTACAATCTAAGATATATATTAGTTAGGTGTATTTAGTAACTTCTAAATAATAATAATAATAAGTGTAGCAGATTAGGAGTGTTTATGTTGTAATAGAAAGACACTGACTATTTGAAATCTGATTGTATAATATCAATTAAATGTCATCCTTAATTAAATTGAGAATGCGACGGAAAGTTCTATAAAGTTAACACAACAAATTGTCAACCAAGTGGTCTGAGTTTCCTAGGTAGAAAAAGAAAATAATTTACTCCTCACACATTTCATATCTGAGCACCTTTTTCTGGCGCGTACACCAAAACCTAACCAAAATGATTAACTTTTGCTTAATTTAGCTTGCAGAACAAAAGAAAAAAAACACTCTAAATTTTAATGGAAACTTAACTGCTACACCAAAAAGTGTAATTAATAAAATTAAACTATCCAAAAAATTTTGTTGGCAAAATATTCACTCTATTTTTTCTTCAAGTTTATGATTATGCTATTTTTTTTCCATTTTTTTTTTTGTTTTTCATTGGTAAAGAAAATTAGTAGGTAACGTGAAGAAAATTATAGAGGATATAATATTGAAAGTTTGGGTTCCAAAATTGTTTAATCGCCAACTCCAGGGGTGAAGCATTTGGGGGCCGTATACAAGTAAAACTGCAATAGTTTATTTAAATACTACGCAGATGGATTCAAAACTTCAAAATTAAGAAAAGAAAAATAAAAGAAAGGGATAAAATCAGTTTGGTACCCTATATTATAGCGAAACATGTTCTTAGTATATTGTATTTTTAATAATATTAAAATAATACATTGACGTTTTTGAAAACATCTTCTCATACTCTGAAGCTAATTTTTAGGAGATGTAATATCCAAACTACCATTCTTATCAATTAAATAGAAATTAATATATATTTTTTTTTACAAAATATGAAAATATTTTAAACATTAAAATATTTAAAAGAAAACAACAAAATAAAAAAGCTCATGATTTTCTTTTTCTAAATCTATTAATTATTGATTAATTAATTAGAATGGTACTAAGATCATTTTACATTTTAAAAATTAACTTCATAGTACTAAAAAGATATTTTTGAAAACGTCGAGGTACCGCTTTAATATTACCAAAAAGAAAGGGCACTAAGAGCATGTTTAACTATAACACAAGGTATCAAAATGATTTTATCTCTAAAAGAAAAATGGTGACTCGAACAATAGCCGATTGGAGTTAAATTCCAGTCTTTCTAGGACTTTACAATTAGACTAAGATTAACTGACAATTTAGTCAAATATGCGCAGCCCTTAAAGGTCAGTGCTGAGATCAGTAGGAGAGTTCGTTCAACTATAGTGTGCTCTTCAATGTTTCTTTGGTTTATCATGAACTAGGTCACAAGTCTTTGCTTCTAGAGTTCTAGGCTATGACGTGTGTAAAGGAATTTTCTTCATTAGAAAAGTAAAAAGATTTATGTCATAACTTTTTAAACACTAAAATAGAACTCTAAATTCTACCCTCCTGTTCTCTCATTATATATATATATATATATATATATCAAGTTTAGAAGGGTGCTAAAAGTTTGAGAGAAGAGCACAATACTAAAGAAGTGAATTAAAGGGTCAGATAATACTTTAATTTTGTCACTACAAATTGTAGAGACTTCCAAACTAGCTAGATGATTACTGTAGAACAGGAGTAGGTAGGGTTTTCTTTCTCTTTTTTTTTTTTTTTTTTTGTAAAAAAAAAATGGGGGGGTTATCACAA
>NW_010362274.1:3071-40571 GCF_000414095.1 Morus notabilis
TTTTTTTTTTTTTTTTTTGGATAAGAAGAATAGGAGGTAGTTACCAACATAGCAATGACACCCACAACTAATATATCAGAACTCGCCATGGTACATTATGTACGGACGTGCTCATGATATTAGCTGTTAGAGGGTTACACAAAATAGACTACGTGGACCACAACGCCTTGCAAAAGCAGGGTACTACTATTTCCTGGCACACACCACTTGTGTATGGTTATAGTGCTTTTCTATATGAACTTGTACACAAAAATAATACACGTACATATATCTTATACCTTGAAACAAGTACGCGATATACTATTTATTGGTATATCTTATACCTTGAAACAACTGTTACACATATTTTATAAGGTTTCCTTTCTATTATCTTTTTTAATTTATTGTACTTGTTAATCTGACATTATTTTTTCCCCTTTACTGATAAATTAGAGTGCGAAGTTTTAAACAAGACTAATTGTTTTGTGGGTGTCAAAATGTACTAAGTTATTTCTTATCTGTTCAATTTTCATAAAAAAAAAATCCTAATTATGGATTAGAGTTCTTGAATACACTCATTATCATGTAATGTTGGAGGTTTTATTTCTCTTGTTCTCTTATCCCTTAATACAAAAGGTTTGTCTTTTGACTATTGTGTCCGCTCACTACTACAGACAAGTCTGTGGTTTATGTATCGTTCGGGAGTGGTGGAACAATGTCGTACAAGCAAACGACAGAGCTAGCTTGGGGCTTGGAACTGAGCCACCAAAGATTCGTTTGGGTGGTGCGCTCGCCCATCGCAAGCGCAGACGCTGCTTTCTTCACTGCAGGGAAATGCGATGACGATCCATCAACCTATTTGCCAGACGGGTTCTTGGACCGGACCAAACACGTTGGCCGGATCGTCCCGATGTGGGCCGAACAAGCCCAAATCTTGGGCCACCCTTCTGTTGGGGGCTTCATGTAACACTGCGGTTGGAATTCGACTCTGGAGAGCCTAACCTATGGCGTACCGATGATTGTGTGGCTGCTCTACTCCGAACAGAAAATGAATGCGGCGATGCTGACGGAGGAGTTCGGCATTGCGGTGGGACCGGAGGTGTTACCGTTGAAGAAGGTAGTGGGGAGGGAGGAGATAGAGAAGATGGTGAGGAAGATTATGGTTGACGAAGAAGGTTGTGGAACTAGGGCTAGAGCCGAGGAAGTGAAAAATAGTGCAAAAAAGGCATTAAGTGAAGAAGGTGGTTCATCTTACGTGGCACTCTCTCGTTTTGCCGAGCAACTATGGCTGTTCATGGGTTGGGTTGGTGCGGGGTATGACTTTTTTTTTTCCGCCTCAAAGGGTGCGGGTTGTATATATTTGGCCCCAACAATGTTAGAAAAATTTCACAACCCAACGATATTCGGGTTGGGTTGGGGCGGTGCGGGGTGGATCGGGTGGTCGGTTTCAACATTCAAAAAATAAAAAACTTAAAGTTCAATATAATATTCAAAGTTCATCATTAAATAGAAATAACAACCATCTTTATCAGTCAATCTAACATCAAACATGAAGCAAAGTAGTCCATCCAACATCAAATACAAAGCAAACATAAATTAGTCTACACTTATAAATTAGTCTTAACATAAAACAAATAGCTTAAGCAAAGCAAACATAGAGGCTTAAATCTTAATTCAAATCCATCCAAAGCAAGCATTGCAACATCAACCATCTTTATCAATCCACACTCATAGGCTCCTCAATGGTTGTAGTAGGACATGAAGTTGAGTTATCTACAAGAGAAATGAAAATAGCTTAAGTAATAATTTGGATAGTTTAGAGTTCATATAATAAAATAGATTAAGATACATACAAATTATCCATCCTAAACAGAAAATATAAAACAAGCCATTCACATAACAGAGAGCATAGAAATACTCGGAATACTCAGAAATACTCAAAGCATAGTCAAAAAAATACTCAGAAATACTCAAAGGCCAAAGCAGATACTGATTATCAAAATAGCATCAAGAGCAAGGAAATCAGAGGCTCTGATCAAGCCATTACTTGAGACTCACGATGGAGAAATGACGAGACGCTGGCACCGGAGAGACTGAGAGAGCGTAAAGCAGTGAAATACTCTATTCACATAACAGAGAACACCAGCCATTCACATAACAGAGAGCACAAAAATTCTCAGAATACACAGAAATACTCAAAGAAATTCACTGATTATGAAAATAGCATCAAGATAAAGGAAATCAATGATTCAATATCATCATTTGCTGGGAAAACGAGTTTGAACTACAATAAATATGACATTAAGCCTTAAAGGGAACCTAGAGGTGAGAGAGCACCGGAGCGCATCAAGAGAAAGGAAATCAATGATTCAATATATCATCATTATAGAATGAATCTACACAGAGGAAGCTTTAAGCTACAATAAATACCAAAAGATAAGTGAGGAGAGAGAGACCTAGAGGTGAGAGACGAGAGCACAGAACCAGAACGCAGTGAGCACAGAACCGAGACAACTGAGCACTGAGGGCCTGAGGCGAGAGAGCACCGGAGAAAGTGGGCAAGACGGCGGCCGAGAGGACTGAGCAATAAGGAGAGAGTTGTGAGGGGAGAGGCAGCTGAGACCGAGGGGGTTCATGGGAGGGGAAGAAGAGGGAAAACTGAAAAGCGTGGGGGTTTCACGGGAGGGGAGACCGAGCCCTAATGTCAGCGAGCCTAGGGTAGAAATTGGGCAGGTTAGGCTTGGGCCCAAAGCTTGGGGGTATGTTGTGCGGGTTGGGTTGGGAATTGCGGGTTGTTATGGGCCCAACCCGCAATCCGCCCCAAACACTTCGGGCCGGAGGTATAATGGGCCGAAAATTTAAAAATAATGCCGCAGGTTACTTTTTTTGACTTGGGTTGGGGCGGGACGGGTTAGGTTTGCGGGTTGTTCGGGTTTATGAACAGCCCTACGAGCAACATTACAAGAGAAGTCAAGGTCAATGAGCAACTCTAATAATAATAATAATAATAATATATGGTTAAGAAAGAAATAGAGTATATTACTTCCATGCATCTTACCACCTATTTGTCGTTACATGACATGACGTCATTACCAGTATTGTTTGGACTTGATACATTAGTCTCTGTCCCATTCCTAACCTATATATATCCTATTCGATATGTTACCTCCTTTAAAATATTTCATGACATTTGCTTCCACTTCCTTTCTTGATGTCTCCGTTTCCGTAATTCTAACAAACCTTGTATATATAAAATGAATGATTAATTACAAAAGATTCCTTCTGCACTATAGTTTTGTAACACTTAATACTCATTTTTCCTAAATAATAATATGTTAATAAAAAAAAATCCCTTTTTTAAGATTTCTAATGGAAATTACACCTTTCGCATAAACAATAGTTGTTATTAATTAATTAGTGCTCAATTACTATTATATCCACACATTTTAATTTTTGTGTAATATAATAAATATTAAAAAACCAAAACAAAAATAGGAGAAAAAAGAAGGATTGTTTTCTTCCTACAGCAACTTCCCTAATTGTCTTCTTCACATTTGGTTCACCAAGGTTTTTTTTTTTTATTATTTTATTATTTTTTTTTATCAATTTTAGGAAAGACTTTTTTTTTTAAAATTTATTATTATTAACGTGAAATATATGTTCAAAATATTTATATTAATTCTGCAGACGAACAAAAGCTTCATACTATTTTAGACTTAAATTCGATTAATAGTGAATTTTTCGTAATAAAAAAAATTTAAATTTAAGTTAGTTTTAAAGTCAAATTAAATTTTAAACCCAAAAGTTACTAAAATACCTTCAAATTATATACACTGAATAAGATATTGTCGATTTCCATTAAAAACATAATATAAGTGTTTTTTGTCGATGTTGTTAATGTTCAAGGGAACAGGTATTACATTTTAAATATCGAGGTAAAATGTTATGAGAGCTATAATACAAGCAGAATTTTTATAATTAATCTTGAAATGAAAGGAAAATACTTAGTAAACAAGGTGCATCACGACATCTATTTAATTATTCGAAAATTGGTCACTTAAATATCGAGATTTATTAAACAAGTATTGATGGGCTAATTCAATTAAGAATAGTTACATTCACAAACTCCATTTTACTCTCCATACACCCATGTACATTGAAAGTTCTTATGATGACTGAAACACTCTTACATAAAATGACAAAAAAATAATAAACTTAATTATATAATCGAATGTTATTACAAAAAGAAAATTAATTACAGTTTTTTTTCTCTCCACACACCCAACATGTCTTATCCTCAAATTATAAACTGTTGTTATTTTAATATCTATAACAAAATCCTAATTTTCAACTTTCAATCATCATTTAAAAAAAATACATGGACGTATATTAATTTTTTTTGCTATTATTGTTTGGTGATGTTCTTTTGTTTTTTTCCCCTTTCATTTCTAGTTTATATTTTGTTGCTAATCATTTTGTTTTTTCATTTCTTATAAATTCTAATTGTTTTTTTTTCATTAGTTCCTTTTTTTTTTGTTTTGTTTTTTTTCAATTTTTCTGTTGCTTGTGCTATGCTTTTTTATTGCGCTTTCTTTTGCCGTTGTCTTTTGTATGGTCAAATGTATAACTTGTCATTCTAATGTCGTTTTTTTTTTTACTGCTGTTTTGATTTGTTTTTTTTTTCTGATTTTTTTTTTTTGTAATGAAGTCTATTACTATCTAGGGAGAAAGAAAGAAATAAACTAAGACTTGAGATGAATTAAAATTAATAAGTCAATAGTTTACATAAGTTAATAAATATGTCAAATTACTGTTTTCGTCCATAACTTGTCTGGTTATGAACCATAACTTGACAAGTTATTGTCCATAATTGTCCATAACTTGTCTGGCTATGAATCATAACTTGACAAGTTTGTATAACTTATCTGATTATGAACAATAACTTGACAATTTATGGCCTATTAATTTTTATAACTAAAAATTGACCTATATACTTTCTTAAATTTTTCATATTGACCTATTTTTTACTATTTCTCTACTATCTATTGAAATCCCCCATTGAACTTTAAGAAGAAAAAAAATCATGCCCAAAGCTACAAGAAAAAAAATTGATAAATGATAATATTAAAATAACAAATAAAATGGCGAATGTAAAAAGAAAAATAAATTTTTTAAGAATTAATTACTTTTATGGAAATAATTGGAGGTAATTTAGGAATAATAAAGAAGAATGAAAAGTAAATTTAATTATTTAAAAATGATGTGGGGTATATAATTAGAAAGGCCTTAGATTATTCGACAGTTTTATGAGAAGAACTATGACATCACCAAAAGGAAAGACTGCCGTTTTGATAATTAGTTATTTCCATTGTTATATTTTATATCAATGTATCTGTTGGAAATAAGTGATACAGACAATGTTTATAGAGATATAATAGAATTCAAGAGAGAGAAACTCTGAGAGAAAGGATCGATTGTAGAGACAGAAAGCGGCTAAAAGAGTGTTTGGTTACTGTGAAAATCTGAGAGAATTGGGGTTTCTTTCATTGGGTATTGTATTCTTAGGGATTTCTCTGGTGATCAGTGATTCTTGTAGTTGGATTTTAAAGTGAATTCTGTATTCCATGAGTTGTGAAGGTGTAATCCTTCTCAAATAGTGAAATAGCTTTCTTGTGCGATAGCTTAGCAGGACGTAAGTCAATTTAGACCGAATTTGGGTAAAATCTGGTGTTGAATTTCGTGTGTTGTTGCTCTAAATTTCTGTTCAATTTTGAGTCTTGTGTTAGAACTAATCTAACAGTGGTATCAGAGCTTATGGTTACGAATTGTTCATTGAAGACTCGAAGAAAGATTCAAGATTCTTGTTTAGAAATTTGAGGGGTTTTGATAAGAACAAATGAGGACAACCAACTTCAAACTAGAGAGGTTTGATGGCACTGGGAACTTTGAGCTATGGACGAAGAAATTGAAGGCGATTCTCATCCAACAGAAAGTGGCCAAGCTTTGGGTGATATGAAACATGTCAAAGTCACAGATGAGGAGAAGGCCGAGATACAGTCAAAGATGTTCATGACTAAATCCCTTATTAATAAAATCTATTTAGTGAAACCCTTTTTAGTTTTAAGATGGACACCAGTAAAGGCCTTGAGAAAAATCTTGATGATTTTAATAGAATTGTCACAGACTTGGTCAATATAGGGTAAAAGGTTAAAGAATAAAATCGGGCAATAATTGAACTAATTTCTCTTTCCTAAAGGAAGACCCCTTAAGAAAGAGCAGAGCAAGCCTAAATTTAGACAAAACTCAAGGTCTAAATCTAGAATAGGAGGAAGAAAGTTTACTATTGTAACACCACTGGTCACATTAAAAGATTCTACAAAGAATGAAAAAAGAAGCTTACAGAGTAGAAAAATGAAGGGGGAGATGCAGCAATTGTGACTTTGTGAGCCAAGATGAAGGTTACGAGAGCTCAGAGATATTGGTAGTTGGGGGAAGTCAACAAGAACAGTCCTTGATTTTGGCTGCACATACTATGTGTGCCCTAAAAGGAACTGGATTTTCTGAATATGAACAGGTCAATGTGTTAGAGTTTATGCTCTTAAAAATAAATGTAACCATGCCTTTATGACATTTCAATATCAATAAAGTTTATTTATTTTATATATCTATATGTTATTCTCTTTATATTCATATTTGTAGAATATGTGATAAGCAAACTGAAGTCTGTGATTGTTGGTCTAAATTTTTTAGATCATGTATGTAATTAGAAGAACATATAGAAAACATGAATCTAAAGATAATAGTCTAAATACACGATCAGCAATCGATGGAATAAAGTTTGATCGCTTTATTTATGTTAAGATTATTATGTTGTCTACTTTTTAACAGAGACGGTTTGTCTTAATTGTCGGAGTGAGACTCATGACTAGAGATTAGTAATAGAATCTATATTAGATTGGATCAAAGTTTAAATATTACATCACAAGATAGACATGGGCAGCACAAAATCTAACATGAAAAATGAAAATGCATTTTTTTGAATCTCTGGATAGTCGGCATAATGAGGATTAAATCACAAAGAAACTAAAACTAATAAAATTAGTGGTCCTTTCAAATTAAATTACCTTTTATATGAATACGTGCCATTTTTACTGGCCCGTAAAAAGTTCCAAGTAGGGGTGTAAGAATTGAGCCCGAACCCGATTAACCCGTCCGACACAACCCGATCCGACCCAAAAATATAGGTTTTTTTTTGTTTTTTTGTTTTTTTTTTTTTAAAATCGGATTCAAATAGGCCCAACCCGCAATGTGCAGGTTGGGCCGCGGGGCAGGCAGCATTTAACCTGATTTGCCCGCCCGGCCGTTTCTCAATGAATACCCGTAAGTTTGTAAGTTGTAACCCTAATTTCCCAAATCCTTCCTCGCCTCCTCCTAGTTCACTTCAAGCCTCCCTCGCCTCCCAAGCCTCCCAAATCCTTCCCAAATCCTTCTTCGCCTCGATCTCGCCTCTGCCTCTATCTCACCTCCACCTCACCCTCAGTCTTGCACTCTCGCCTCCCCCTCACCCTCAGTCTCACACTCTCGATCTCGCCTCCCTCACCCTCAATCTCGCACTCTCGATCTCGCCTCCCTCACCCTCAATCTTGCACTTTCTCGATCTCGCCTCCCTCTGTCCCTCAGTCTCGATCTCGCCTCCGCCTCGCCCTCAGTCTCGTACTCTCACCTGTCGCCTCCCTCACCCTCAGTCTTGCACTCTCTCGATCTCGCCTCTCTCACCCTCAGTCTCGCACTCTCTCGATCTCGCCTCCCTCAGTCTCACACTCTCGATCTCACCAATCTGCGTTCCTCTTCTTCTTCTCTGTGCCTCTTATTTGAACAGATTATCTGAAATGTTCATTGAAGACAATCGGTAAGAGACTGTAAACTCTCCGTGCCTCTTGATTGAAGAGTTTTTTTTTCTTTCTTTTGTTTGATTGCTGAACTTGGTTTCCTTAATTTTGATTGCCTAATTCGAGGTTTGTTTCCTTCCTTTTGGACTTCGTTTTGATTTTTTTTTTTGATTTCTGAATTGGTTTTCTTTTGCCTGATTCGGGGTTCTTTCTGAATTGGTTTTCTAATTTCTTTTTGCTTTCGTATGAATGTTTACAGGGATGTTCTTTTTTATTTTTTTCTGATTGATTATTGATTATGCCATATTGATTAAATTAATTATGTGTTTGTACCATATTGATTATATTACGCCATATTAATTATATTTATTACAAATCAAATAAGGTTTCTGTTTTTGTTTCCAAAATCTTATTTTTGTTTACGAATCATATTGATTATATTGATTACAAATCAACTTCTTTTTGTTTTTGTTTGTGCCATATTGACTCTCGTTTGATGTTGGTACTCATTTTTGATAATATTGAGCTTTAATAATATGGTACTCATTTATTGTTTCTAAAATCTTGACTCTCGTTTAATGTTGGTTTTTGGTTTTTTGTTTCCAGCCGAGGAAGAAGAGTGAAGACTGAAGAGGCATTTTCAGTCTATAGTATATACAAGAAGGCAAGGTTGAAACAGAAAGGTTAGTTATTTTATTTTCTGTTTTTTGTTTTTTGTTTTTTATTTTATATTTTTTGTTTTCTGTTTGTTTGGTGATAACTAGAACTGAGAAATATTATGTTTTCATGAGAACTGAGATGAACTGATTTTAGATTAATCTCTACGCTTAGTCTCAATCATATGTTATCTATTTTTTAGGTTAATTTGTGTGCTAGATGGAAAAATTTATCATCCACCCGACACAAAATTCTGAAAGCACTTGGAAGTCCTCTGCTGAAACAGAAAATGACCAATGCCGTACCAAAAATCCAACCTTCGTCTCTGTGCCTAAAGAACCCATTATCTTGCCCACTCACACACCCAGCCCTACCCCTGTACCTATTTTAGGCATTGAAATTGAAAACGAAAAAGAGGGGGGAGACAGTAAAAAGAGGAAGAAGTCACAAAAAAAGTCTCTTGTTTGGGATCATTTCAAAATCATAGAGAGTGAGGATCCAGATGAGCCTAGGTGTAAGTGTATCCATTGTGGGGTAACATATGCGTGTGATAGTAGGAGACATGGCACCAGTAGTATGAAGGTTCACACAGAAAAGCAATGCAAGAAATACCCATATAGGATCCAAGACAAAAAGTAAAAAATTTTGTGTTTCCAAACCAACACTGAAACTGGCAGTAATCTTGTTGCTATAGGTTTTAACAATGAGCATTGTAGAAAAGCGTTATAAAAAATGGTGATTGTAGATGAGCTTTCAAGGTGAAGGATTTAAGAATTTTAGTCAAGTGACGCAGCCTAGATTCTCTATCCCCTCACGTGTTACGATTGCCAATGACATTTACAACTTTTTTGGAAGAGAGGAAGAAACTGAGGGCTGAATTTAGTAAGGGCAGCCAAAGGATTTACCTAACAACTGATTGTTGGACATCCTTGTAAAATATTAATTATTTGTGTCTAACTACACACTACGTTGATAGTGAGTGGACTTTGCAAAAAAAGATTATAAACTTTTGCCAAATTTCAAGCCACAAGGGAGAGAGTGTTGCTAAAGTCATTAAGTCATGTTTGCATGCTTGGGGTATTGAGAGAGTCTTCACTATGACTGTTGATAATGCCTCTTCAAATGACTCCATGATTACCTACTTGTGAAGGAAGATTAAGGGGTGGAAAGGGATTGTTTTAGGTGGAAAATTTCTGCATGTTAGGTGTTGTGCCCATATAGTGAACTTGATTGTCAATGAAGGTTTAAAAGACCTACATAATTCCATAGTTGCCATTCGTAACGCTGTGAGGTATGTGAGGTATTCTCCGGCTAGGTTGTTGGAATTCAAGTCATGTGTGGAGCGAGAGAAGATTGAATGCAAAGGTCTCGTAGTCCTAGATGTCCCTACTAGATGAAACTCCACCTATATGATGTTAGATGCAGCCATTAAGTTTCAAAAAGCTTTTGAAAGATATGAAGAGGAAGATGATAAGTTCGTGTCTTATTTTCGGGAAGAGGACGGGGGAAAACGGAAGATTGGCCCGCTACTTGATGATGATTGGGAGAATGTTAAGGTGTTTGTGAAATTTTTGAAGACTTTTTATGATATAACTTTGAAGTTTGGTGTCACTTTGAATGTCACTTCAAATTCTTACTTTCATGAGCTTTGTGAGATGCAAAACCAGCTATCTGAATTAAGCAAACAAGAGGATTCAATGCTTTCATCCATGGCTGTGAGTATGAAAAAGAAGTATGACAAGTATTGGGGGAATGTTGAGAATATAAATTGTCTTCTCTTTATGGCTGTGTACTTGATCCTAGGTACAAAATGGATTATTTGACATATTGTTTCTCTATAGTGTATGATTCTTGCACTCCTGAAACATTAGCAAAAAATGTGAAGGATACTATGTACCGGCTACATGAGGTTTATAGTGAGGACAAGGGTGAATCTGTGGCTAATGAATCTGGTAGGGAGGCGGCAATAACAAGTACAAAGGAGGCAAAAACGAACACAGAAGGAGAAGGGTGTTTGTGGAGCTCCTTTGTTAGGAAAATGAAGGAGAAGAATGTGAATGAGTACAAAAATGATGGGGACAGATACTTGATAGACCCTATGGAGGATCCAACTCGGTCAAATTTTGATGTTTTAGATTGGTGGAAGAATAATGCAACCAATTACAAGGTTCTTTCACTAGTTGCAAGAGACATTCTTGCCATTCATGTTTCAACGGTAGCCTCAAAATCTGCTTTTAGTACCGGAGGCCGCATCCTCGATCCCTTTAGGAGTTCATTACGCCCCAAGATGGTGGAGGCATTGATTTGTACACAAAATTAGCTGCGTAGTCGTGAGCACATCAACTTTATTGACATGGAAGAGTTTAATGAATATGAAGACATTGAGTGGGGTAATGTTTTTACGTTTTACTTGTTCTTTTTTAACTTATTTTGTTGTCCTAAACTTGATTCTAATGATTTTTTTGTTATGTTTTCTTCTTAAGATTTGTCAAATTCTGTTGCAACACATGAGGGGCAAGCTGGGAATGGAGGTGCTATTATTTTGGATTAAACTGTTTGGAGTGGACTAAATTTCTTATTTTGTTGGACCATATGGACCGTCAATTTTATTTATGGACTTTATTGACTGTTAAGAAGTATGTTTGATGTTATGTTAATGCTTATGGACTGTTTATGGACTGCCATCGTCGTCAAAGTCTACCGCCGCCGTCCGCTGTAATCTTGCTGTTTTCAGCCCCTGTTTTAGTGGGTTTGAACTTTGTAAGTTTTTGCATATTTATTGTATTTTTTAGTTTAAAATGTTTGAGTTTTTTGTTGTTTAAATTTGGAATATGGATTTTAGATTTTGAATTTTGATTTATAGATTTTAGAATTAGTACATAATTTGAAGTTTGGATTATAGATATTGAATTTTGGATTATGAATTTTGAGATTATTGAAATTTGGTATGGAGATTGTTGAAATTTAGAGATTATAATTTGATTTAGGTAAAAATTAAAAGTTTTAATAATTGTTCTGGGTGACACATCTTGTAGTTATAGTGTGCCGAAATCTTTTAAAAGCTATTTTTTTTGTAGGTTTGAATTTTTGGATAATAAGAAAAACATGTCATTATGCTGTCAAAATTTTATCAAAACCTTTTAATATTAAGAATTCATTTATAAGAATTAATTATACTAATAGAAAGTAAATTAAAAATTAATTATAAACATTATGAGTGCAATAATAATAGAATAAATTATTCATAAAAATTGAGAAAACTTATAAAGTTGAAACATGAACTATAAAATTTTCTTTATGAACGTGACTATATAGTCACAAGAAAACATGAAGTATGATTGAATGTGTTATTGTCTTATAGTCAAGATGCCAATTGACAAGAGTTGGATACATCCGAAAAACTGATTGTCAAATTAGTATTGGGAAGGGTTATATGCTTTTATCAACATTGCCAAAGACCATGTTGATGAAAGTGGTTGTACAAGTTGTCATTGTCGGAGGTGTTTGAACCATAAGTATTTTTCAATAGAAACAGTTAGAGCACACATACACCAATATGATTTCAATACTTTATATATGACGTGGCAATACCATGGCGAAGACGATGTTGCGACCAATGCAATAAATGAATCAGTTGACGAGATAGTTGCAGTTATACATGATGTTGCTGGAAATAACTTTGATCATGATATGCCGGATGAAGTACAAGCTAAGGTGTTAGGTGATGCGCAACATGATGAATTTAAAGAGTTGTTATCCGAGCTCGAATCGGCATTATATCTAAGGTGTACTAAGTATTCGTCATTAAATTTTTTGGTGAAACTGATGCATTTAAAGGTGCTCTACAAATGGCCCAATGAGTGTATGAACTCTGTTTTGAAGCTGTTGAAAGATGCATTTCTTGAAGGGACTAAACTTCTCGATTCTTATTATAAGGTGAAGACGGAATTGGGTAAACTTGGTTTGGGCTACAAAACAATACATATCTGTAAGTATGATTGTGCGTTATTCTATAAGGAGAATGCCGATCTACATGTTTGTCCAGTATGTAACACCAGTCGTTGGAAGAGTAAAAAAACAA
Source organism: Morus notabilis (assembly GCF_000414095.1). NCBI lineage: Eukaryota > Viridiplantae > Streptophyta > Magnoliopsida > Rosales > Moraceae > Morus > Morus notabilis. Next base: position 15,678 of record NW_010362274.1, read on the forward strand.
AAGATAAAAAAGTACCACATACAGTATTACGGTATTTTCCTTTGAAGGATCGATTGAGGCATCTGTATAGCTCGCGTCACACTGTAAAGGAAATGACGTGGCACATGTGGGGGCGTTCAAAGGATCTAGACTTAATGCGTCATCTTGTTGATGGTAGGGAGTGGAAAGATTTCGATATGAAGTATCCTAATTTCGCTCGGGAACCAAGAAACGTTCGATTATGTTTAGCTACTGATGGTTTTAATCCTTTCAGAAACATGAGCTTATCATATAGTATGTGGCCGGTGGTTCTTATTGCTTACAATTTACCTTCTTGGCTATGCACCAAGGATCCGTACAAGATGTTGACACTATTAATTCCCGGTCAAAATGCCCCTGGAAAGAATATTGATGTCTTTTCGCAACCACTTGTTGATGAACTTAAAGAACTATGGGAAGAGGGAATCATCGTTCGTGACGCTGCTTCAAATGTATCATTTAGGATGCGTACTGCATTGCTAATGACTATCAATGATTATCCTGCTCGTGCTAGTTTATCTGGCTGGAGTGGCCAGGGGTATTTAGCATGTTCGTCATGTAATGATGCGACACCATCAAAGAGGTTGATGAGAAAAAAACTGTTTTGTTGGGCATCGATGGTGGCATCCTATTGGGCACAGGATGAGAAACAACAGGAAGTTTGATGGTAAGGTCGATCGTCGTCCTCCTCCGCCTCGGAAGTCTGTCGAAGAAATATTATTTCAATTACAGAATATCTGGTAGAGACTACCTGGTAAACAAGAAAAGTATAGAGGTAAGAAATGAAAGAGACAATCTTCAGAGCTTAACTGGACAAAGGAGAGTATTTTTTGAGAACTACCTTACTAGACTTCATTATCACTTCGTCACAACTTAGATGTCATGCATATCGAAAAAAATGTATGTGACAGCTTGTTGGGTACGATTGTTAGTATCGATGGAAAAAGTAGGGATACAGACAAGACGAGGATCGATTTACAAAATATGAGGATTCGTAAAGAGTTGCATTTGTACAAGGATGGTGATCGTTGGATGAAACTACATGCAGCTTACACTTAATCCCAAATTGAAAAGCAGAAGTTCTGTGAGTTCTTAAAGTCAATACGATTTCCCGATGGATTTGCCTTGAATTTAAAAAAAAAAAAAACTGATGGGCACACAAAGATCAGTGGGTTAAAATCACATGACTGTCATGTTATAATACAATGATTGTTACCGACTTAGATTCGACCGTTCATGAAAAAGGAAATTGTGGATGCAATAATAGAACTGAGTAATTTCTTTCAGTTGATATGTTCCCAAACATTAAGAATTTCATATTTAGAGAGAGTCCAAGAAGATATAATTCTTATCCTGTGCGAGTTAGAAACAATATTCCCCCAAGCTTTCTTCGACATAATGGTTCATCTGTTGATGAATCTACCAGAAGAAGCCATTCATGGAGGTCCTGTTCATTTAAGGTGGATGAATCCATTTGAACGCTTTCTTGGATCATTGAAGAAATATGTTCGCAATCACACTCGTCCAGAGGGATCAATTACTGAGGCATACATTGTGAACAAGGCCCTAACTTTTTGCTCAATGTATTTACGCAGGATTGAGACTAAGTTTAATAGACCAGAAAGAAACTAGGTTGATGATGACACCGAGCATGGTGATAAGTTGTCTGTTTTCGCTATAAAAATTCAGCCCATCGATAAGATGACTCCGATCATGTTGGATAACGACTTGCGGACAAAAGCCGAGTTATACATCTTACACAATTGTCCTAAAATACAACGATACATTGAGTAAGAATATCTCTACAAAACTTAATAATATATCGATTTGTATCATATTTTATTTAATCATTCACTGATATGACTACACTACAACAATGATCATATTAAGGTTTTGGAAGAAAGCAGTTGTGGACAGTCGTTCGATGTATTTCAAGCGAGGGAGTTTCCAAGTTGGTTTTCCAACAAGGTATGCATATCAATTTATTTGAATTCCATTTCGAATTTAAATAACAAGTCTAATTGGTGCTTTTTTTTTTTTTCAAATATACCATCTTCGACATCGTAACTTTCTAGAAGCCACCGATCAACTGGTTTCACTATCATATGTTTCAAGCTTCTCTATTCGGTCCTAATATGATTGTGTAGTCAACAGAGTTAAGTTTTTAACATACAACCGGGATAAAGGCCGGACTATGAAGAATAATGGCATTTGCGTCCGCGGGGAAAATAATCAAGTTTTCTCCGGAGTCTTGGAAGAGATTGTCGAATTACGATACATAAAGAACAATTCAGTCTTCCTTTTCAAGTGTAAGTGGTTCGACACTCGGTCATAAAGAAGAAGAATTTAACAATACAAGAATAGAATAAGTATCTTTGTTAAGGACTCGTGGTATGAGAATGAGCCGTTCATTTTAGCTTCCCAGGCGGAACATGTTTTTTACGTTGATGATTTATTTAACGGTCTGAATTGGAAAGTTGTGGACCATTTTGGGCATAGACATATACGGGATTTTCTAGAAGAGGACATCAACGATGTCATGATAGTTCAAGACATAGAATCACGAAATGTTGAGTTAGTAGTTGAACTACCTGAACCGGACAACTTAACATTTGATTTGCCTGATATTGAAGCAAATATTGTCACGTCTGACGTCGACACATACTTGCACGACAAGTCACCCATTGAAGATGACTTTATTGACGACAATGACGATGAAACTATATTTGATTATATCAAAGATGAGCTCGACGAGTCTGAAGATGATGACGACGTAGAAAGTGCCAATAATATTGAAGAAATTCGTAGTGATGACGAATAGAAATAAAGTAGTTAATTTATATTTATGAAATTTTTTTATATTTGTTAAGAAATTGCATAAGAAATAAAGTAACTAATAAAGATATTTTTTATACGACACAGAGTCACGATGTCTGGCCAATAGCTACATGCACCGGCTCTGCAGGAGGATCACTGCCTCCACCTGATCCGACGAGACTCCCTGCACATTGTCAGTCAGGTATTATATGCTATAACACGAAAATGATATTTTTTATTCATCGAACTCTATATAATCAAATTTCAATATTTTTATTTTCTTACAGTTCCAAAGCCGACACCTCAACCTCGATTTGGTTAAGGGGTAGCTCTAGGTCGAGATATAGTTGAGAGGGTACAAAGAGATAGAAAGCTTTTTATCTTGTTTGACGAGACCGGTATCTGGAAGGCAATTAGCGAAAACGCCCCATATTTTGACAGTGTTGTCGGCTTGCACACAAGAGATATCTGTGACCCACACTACAACACCTGGAAGGATGTGCCTGAGGAGCACAAAAGGAGGATTCAAAATCGCATGCTGGTATTTATTTGAAACAAAATTTGTTCTAAAAATTTAATTGTGGATACAATATATAAAATTTATTTGTTGATTTTTTAATGTGGCTTAGGATTGGTTTAACCTTGACTACGACCGTGACAACGGCATCATTAGAGATGTAGTCGACTGTGAAGCCAGTAAATGTTACAAGGACTAGAAGAGTACCTTGCACAGACACTTCTAAAAGATGGGAGGGGCTGAAAAGGAGGATTTTATTAGGCAAAATCCTTCAAAAAACTTGAGGAGAAAAGAGCAATGGGGACCTTACTGTGATTATTTTTTGTCCCCTGCTTTTCAGGTTCAATTTCATTATGTCATCTTATTTTTGATTAATTAGTTTATTTAATTATGAAGTATGTTACTAATTCATCTATGATCATTACTAGAAAAAATGTGCTACAAATCAACAAAATCATGGCAGTCAAAAGTGGTCTAGCTTCCATGGTAGAAAGTCATACTCCCAGCATCATTTCGATAAGGTAATACTAATTTGCATACTTGTTAAGTTTTTGTCATTTTGGCTTAATAATTATTCTAACACGTTCAACTTGATTAGGCAAATCTCGAGACCTAAGAGCTAAGATCATTAATTGATAATTGGGGTGACATGCACCGTCATGGGCAAATTTTTGTCAATCCGGATGTGGAACATGCATTTGTAAGTAATTATTTCTTTTTTCATATTTAACATAACATATTATACTATTTTTATTCATTTTTATTTCATTTACCTTTGCAGGCTCAAATGGAGGGGGGAAAGAACCACGCAGATGACACAGTCACTGGCGAAGGTTCATCCATGACGGTTAATGAGGAGGGGATTATGTCCTAAGTCTTGGGCAAGCGCCTAGGACACACTAAGGGGGTAGGACTGACACTGCCACGGAGGAATCATTCAAGCGCTTCCACCTCATCATCTGCTTTGCAATCGGATGGGTCATCTTCGGTTAATTTGCCCCAACATTTCCAAAACTGGCTGAACAACCTCTACGTCGAGCAATGCAACATGTTCGACAACCAACAGATCATGATGGAAGTCATGCGCTCGATGAATCCCAACATCAACTTCTTGCCAGTTAACCGTCCCCAACCGTTGGTTCCTTCGCCGCCTGAGCGAAATGGAGAAGACGAGGATAAGGACGATGATGCTGCTAATTTAGAAGATTGAAATATCTATTTTTTTTTTCTTATTATCAATACTCTTTAGTATTTCTTGACTAATTTACTTTTTAAGACTTATTTTATTATTGTGTTGACTATTTTATATTAATCTTTTATTAACAAATATCAATTTTACTGTTAAATTTTCTTCTAATTTATATATTTATTAATTAATGTTATTAGGAAAGTAAGGTAAAAACAAAGAAAAATATTTTTTGCGATGACTAATCTAAAATGTCGTCATAAATAGTCCACATTGCTAGCGACGACACTTTGAAGCCTATGGCCGCAAAACGTTTTAAAAACTTTTGTGACGACAATATTCGTCGCAAATAAGTTAGGACATGTCATCATCAACGACAGGTTCGACGAAACATTCGTGACGGCTTATTTGCGATGAACGTCGTCGCTAATGTATTAGCGACGACATCTCAAAATTATGTCGTTGTAAATATATTATTTATGTCTAATTGTTTGCGAGACATGTCGTCACAAATATAATATTTCCGACAACAATATAGTTAGTTGCAACGACATTATGTCACCGCAAATAAGCTTTTTTGTTGTAGTGGGAAGGGTTCTATCATAATTTTTTGTTTTTAGTCTCTCCTCAAGCTTTTGTCGAATGCATTTCAATTCCATAAATACGACGAACTCTATTTTGGAGGCTAAATTTGGAGTGTTTCTGTACTTGTAAATATAATTTCAAAGTTACTTACTTCGTCACTTTTTTGTTTCCTTTGATAACCAGAAATACGAATAAGAAAATGGTTGGAAATTTTCATGCGCAGTAGATTTTTAAAGGCATTGTATTGGTGCTTAGGTCACTATAGGGATGAAGATCAACTATTTTAATTTACAGTAATTAGACTAAAACCTTGAACAAAATGGATGCGATTAAGTTCTACTGGCTCACAAGGTTGAATGCACTTTTCTCCTAAAGTAACAATGAAACTTTTGATTTAATTCACCTTTACACATTCTTGCTAGATCCATTATTCTTGCTAGCACCTCCAATTTTTTTCCCTTGTAGTTTAATTGGAAAAGACAGAAATTTGGAAGTGGAGTTTGCTGAAATTTGAGTGGAACACGGAGAGTTTATGTAATTATATATGTTTTGATCATGAAGCCATCTTTGTTTTGTTGGTTTAAACATGAAAATATACATGTAAACATTTGAGTTTGATGTTCATATATTTTATAACATTTTTGTATTATTTCATTATACTTGTATATAATAATTAGAGATTTTTAGTTGTGTCATTAAGTATTAAATTAGTTACATAATTTATTGAATTTTTAGTTTTAGTATTATTGATTTTTCTTGTAGTAATAATATTCTAGAATTGAACAATTAATATGTATGGAACCAATATAAACTTAAGGTGTCCTTTAAATTATTTAACAATAGTGCAAATAGACTGCAATTATTCAATAAAATTTAACAATCGGTCAATAATTTGACTACATTTATTATTATTAACATCGGTTATACGACCAACGTTTTTAAATATCTTTAACAACTGTTCTGAATCAATGTTTTGAACAGCTTTAACAACAGTTTTTGACCGTAGTTAAAAATCACTACAACAAATTCTATATTAGACGACACCTATTTAATAATGTTTTAGAAAAAAAAAAACGTCATCTAATGTGCTAAAAAAAACACAGAACGAAGAGTTTTGTGTTTCAGAAATCCATACAGTACATTTAATGATAGATTCTTAAAAATTGTCGTTAAATGTTATACATTAGAAGATGGTTTTTTAAAAACCGTAGACTTAAAAAAAAAAGAAAAATACAAGTACATTAGATGACGGTTTTTTAATGTATAACAATTAACGGACTTTTTCTGGCTCATCATTTTCTTTTTAAATTTTGAAACTTTCTCTTTCCCCTTTATAATTTCGAGTACTCTCTTCCATTTTTTCACTCACTCTCACTTCCAAACTCTAAATTTTTCTCTGAAATCCCCCTTTCTTCCTTACGTACTCACTCTTTCTCTTCCCCATTCTCTCTCTAATTCCTTATCTTCTCAGCTCATAATATTTTTCTTCCAATCATAATATTTTCTTCCAAACCCCTCCTCTTTCTTACTCATTTCTCCAATTCTCATCATTGCCGTCTTTGTGACTAGATAACTGTGCTCATTAGTGCCACCGTCAACCTCTCTCCATGTTCGTCGTCGTCACCATATTACCACCGGAATCCGTAAACTTTAGGATTTTTGGAGTTTGTTAGATTTTTTTTTTTTTTGTATTTATGTTTTTCATTGGATTCATATATGTAATTCAAGTTATATTTAAGTATTTTGTTCTAGTTAGATTTGGTGTTATTTGTATATTGGTGATGCATATAAAAGAGTTTGTAGTATTTTTTGTACATAGTTATTTTTATTCTTTGATGAAATAAGTAATTAATATTTAAAGAGATCGTTGTTTAAGAAAGGAAATAAACTTTGAGTAATTTTTTTTATTTTTTTAAAAGACTTTTAATACCGGTTTTTGCTGCAACAGCTGTTAAATGTGCAATTTAACAATGGTTTTTGCAAAAGTCAGCATTACAAGTAGCACATTTAATGACAATTTCTTTAAAAATCGTCGTTTAAAGTGCATTTTCTGGACTTTCACACGCTTCGTCTAAAGTGTTTACATTTTTACGACTGTCGATAAGATGACGATTTTTAAACCTTCGTCATAGGTTTTTAATGACCGTTATTAGCCCTCGTCTAATATACTATTTCTTTTAGTGAATATTGATTTTTGATAACATCTTGTACGGCGTCGGTGTGAAAATCATTGTTAAAAATTTTTAAAAACAGTTTTCGACTGATGTTAATAATAAGTTTTGTAACATGAGTATATGGTAATAACATTTTTTTCTAACATCACATTCCATATACATTAGAGGATGGTTTTTTAAAAACCGTAAACTTAAAAAAGAAAAAGAAAAATACAAGTACATTAGATGACGGTTTTTTAATGTATAACAATTAACGGACTTTTTCTGGCTCATCATTTTCCTTTTAAATTTCGAAACTTTCTCTTTCCCCTTTATAATTTCGAGTACTCTCTTCCATTTTTTCACTCACTCTCACTTCCAAACTCTAAATTTTTCTCTGAAATCCCCCTTTCTTCCTTACGTACTCACTCTTTCTCTTCCCCATTCTCTCTCTAATTCCTTATCTTCTCAACTCATAATATTTTTCTTCCAAACCCCTCCTCTTTCTTACTCATTTCTCCAATTCTCATCATTGCCGTCTTTGTGACTAGATAACTGTGCTCATTAGTGCCACCGTCAACCTCTCTCCATGTGCGTCGTCGTCACCATATTACCACCGGAATCCGTAAACTTTAGGATTTTTGGAGTTTGTTAGATTTTTTTGTTTTTGTATTTATGTTTTTCATTGGATTCATATATGTAATTCAAGTTATATTTAAGTATTTTGTTCTAGTTAGATTTGGTGTTATTTGTATATTGGTGATGCATATAAAAGAGTTTGTAGTATTTTTTGTACATAGTTATTTTTATTCTTTGATGAAATAAGTAATTAATATTTAAAGAGATCGTTGTTTAAGAAAGGAAATAAACTTTGAGTAATTTTTTTTATTTTTTTAAAAGACTTTTAATACCGGTTTTTGCTGCAACAGCTGTTAAATGTGCAATTTAACAATGGTTTTTGCAAAAGTCAGCATTACAAGTAGCACATTTAATGACAATTTCTTTAAAAATCGTTGTTTAAAGTGCGTTTTCTGGACTTTCACACGCTTCGTCTAAAGTGTTTACATTTTTACGACTGTCGATAAGATGACGATTTTTAAACCTTCATCATAGGTTTTTAATGACCGTTATTAGCCCTCGTCTAATATACTATTTCTTTTAGTGAATATTGATCTTTGATAACATCTTGTACGGCGTCGGTGTGAAAATCATTGTTAAAAATTTTTAAAAACAGTTTTCGACTGATGTTAATAATAAGTTTTGTAGCATGAGTATATGGTAATAACATTTTTTTCTAACATCACATTCCATAAAAAAAAGTTGATGTATCTTTGGGGCCTGAAGAAGAAAGAAATGCTTTTACATGAGTATATGGTAATAACATTTTTTTCTAACATCACATTCCATAAAAAAAAAAGTTGATGTATCTTTGGGGCCTGAAGAAGAAAGAAATGCTTTTGTATATATATTTCATATATTGCATACTAATTTGAATAAAAAAATTAGTTATCTTAATATTTATTTTTTTTTTAAAAAGACTCATTATCAAAATAACTTAAATTATGTACCATGAGCAATTTTACTATTAAAAGCTTAACTGGTTTTTTTGTTAAGGATTTATATTTCGTAGGGAGCAGATACTACGGTTTGAAGATTAGAAAGATAAAGTGTTACACGAGTCACATTTGAGTGTGAATTTTGTAATAAAGTCATAGTTTACTTATTCCCTTAAAAAAAAAAAAAAAAAAAGCCCTAGTTTACTTAATTTCTATCAAGTTCGCCTTAAAATAAAAAATAAAAAAAAAATCTTTCCAACTTCAGTTTTACTTTCTTGTATAACTCTTCCGTGAAATGTCCTAGCTAACTTCTTTTTCGTGTTGCATTATTGTCCTAGCTAACTTCTTTTTTCCTTTTTTTTTTTTTTTTTTTTTTCTCTTTTTAAGGAACACAGGTTATTCTCTTAAACTTGTTCATTGCATGCTCAGTAAAAGAAAAATTCTTGATTATACTGCACATGAGCATTCCTTATTTCTGTTCATTATTCATAATCTCTCTTGTTCTATAGGCACAATCTATTCCACTCCATTCCATTTAATTCCATTCTATTCTACCAAATTTTATGGAAACCTCAAGTGCACACGCAGTCCTCCTCTCCAGCCCTGGCACCGGCCATCTCATTCCGATTCTCGAGCTCGCGGTAACCGCCTCGCCCGCCACCACAACATCGCCGTCACCATCCCCGTTGTCACCAAAGCCGGACAAACTGCACCAAACCTTGACTCCCCACACTGCCACGTCATCAACCTCCCACCAATCAGCATCTCCCACGTCTCCCCTCATCACGTCACCGTCTGCGCGGTCACCATGCGGGAAGCCAAGCCCGTCATCCGGTCCGTCATCTCCGAGATGAAAGTCAAACCTTCCGTACTCGTCGTTGACCTTTTTGGAACCGACTGTCTGTGTATCGCCGACGAACTTGGAATTCCGAACAAGTATATTTATATGACCACAAATGCTTGGTTTGTTTCTCTCGTCCTTTACCTTCCGACTTTGGACAAGGTGGTTAAAGGAGAGTACATTAAGCAGACCAGATATTTGGAGATTCCGGGTTGCCGACCGGTTCGACCGGACGAGGTTATTGACCCGATGCGGAGCCGGTCGGATCAGCAGTATCAAGAGATACTACGAGTGGGTCATCAGATGCCCATGGCTGACGGGATTTTATTGAACACGTGGGAAGAAGCGGAACCATCTACGCTTAAGTCGCTGAGGGATTAGAATCTATTGGGCCGGTTCCTCAAGAGGCCCATTTATCCGGTTGGACCGTTGACTTGGTCTCGGGTCAGGTCTGCAACCGGTTTGATTTTCGAGTGGCTGGATAAACAGCCGGCCGAGTTTGTTATTTTCGTGTCGTTTGGGAGTGGAGGGACATTGTCGTACGAGCAAACGACAGAGGTGGCTTGGGGGTTGGAGCTCAGCCAGCAGAGGTTCATTTGGGTGGTGCGCCCACCCTCCTCAGCTTCCGCGGAGTCCGCGTATTTTGGGACAGGAAAAGTGAAAAACGACGCGTCGTTTAATTATCTCCCGGAGGGGTTCTTGACCAGAACCAGTGACGTGGGAAAGTTAGTTCCTGGTTGGGTCCCGCAAGCGGACATCTTGAAACACTCCTGTTAGTGGGTTCTTGTCTCATTGTGGTTGGAACTCCACTCTTGAGGGTGTTACTAACGGGATTCCGATGATCGCATGGCCGCTCTACGCGGAGCAGAAGAATAAGTCGACGATACTGACGGAGAAGCTAGGCGTGGCGGTGAGGCCGAGGGAGTTTCCGGCGAAGGGGATGGTGGGGAGGTAGGAGATTAAGGATATGGTGAGGAAGATCTTGGCGGACAAATAATTTTTTGCAATAAGGGATAGAGTCAAAAAGCATAAAGAAAGTGAGGAGAGAGCCTTGTCGTTTGGTGGTACTTCCTATAATGCACTGCCTCAAGTTGCTAAAAAGATTTCCGAACAAGCCATTTGGGTTTCGAAAAAAGTGGCTGAATTTGGCGATTCCGGCCTGTCGTTATCTGTGTGAGATCGTACGTATTTATATGCATGCATGAATAGTTTTTTGGATTATTCTGATTGGTCCCTATCATTTTCTTTTGTTTTCTAAACTTTGAAAACTCTAATTTTACACTTTAAAATTTTAAATTAGCCCTGTTCAAATTCTTTGTAAGAATTTCTAATAAAATCATATCAGATAAAAATGGGTTAACTGTAATCATATGATTTTATCTATTTGCTTTTAGCAGATGTTCAAATAGAAAGACTACGTGACTATATTATTTTATTTTTTTACTTTTTTTTAGAGAACTTCCATGAGAATGAATTAAGTGGGAACAATTAGAGGTGTCAAACGTGCCACGACATGTCCGACCTCAGGCCCGTGGCGGGCCTGGGCCATGCTAGGGCCGGGCCTGAGGAGAAAATCTCATACCGGGTCCAAGCCTGCGACCCTAGTCCATAAAGGCCAGGGCCGGGCCTGGGCCCAGGCCCTTCACGGGCCGGCCTTGGCCCTTGTAATTTTTTTCCAAAATTTAATTAAAAAAAGAAAATATATCATATACTCCCAAAAGATGTGATTTTATTGAATTGAAATAATACGAATAAGTATACATAAATGACTACCTCGTTAAAAATCTTGCCAAGTAAAACCTGTGGGGAGATCGGGATAAAGCCTTAGCGAAGGAAGAAAGAGTGCAGTATTCTAGGAATAGTAAATTACAAAACCTAAGTGCTGCCAGAAGATTCTGTTATTTCTAAGTTAGACAAATACTTACATACCACACGAATTTTCATTTCACCTGTTTTCGAATTTGGTCAAAGCTCTTCTGTGAAATGCTGCCAGGCAGAAGAAGTTCATAGTCTTTTCTCTTGGTGCGTTCTCTAACTTCCTCATTGTGCACTGAAGCATTATCAACCAGAGCATTTTCTCAGGGGTTTGATAATGTCCACAAGCACTATAACTCTTAGGAAACTTCTAGCACAACGCCCCCTCAGGTCAGTGTGAACCTTTAAGCTATTGCTATCTTTTTCGCCAATCTTCATTCCCAGCTCTAGTGAGAGGTTTGACAGAGACAACCCATGGAATTGCACCCAAAACTTTGTGAAGAATAAACTATCACCCTCCGGCGTTTCGAATTTGTTGATTTCTTTTAGAACCAAAAAGCTTTGTCAAAGCATAAAGGTAAAAAGTTTGAGTCGCCCAACTCGACGGCCTGAATAAAAACTTTAGACTGGGACAAGCCGGTCCTAAAAAAAGAAGAAGGTTAGCACGACCCAACCCCAAAGCTTTATGAGCCTAGGGTGGACTCAAAACATTATAAGGTATTATTAAAAAAAATTCAAAAAAAAGAGTGTTGGTTGCCCGAATAAGTTTGTAGCCTCAACACTTTAGTCTGACCTGACCCGGAGGTCTAAGCCGGCCTACCCATAACCAACAGTGATAGGTTTCAGCATAGCCCGTTTAACATAGCTCAAACTTGCAACCCTATCGAAACACCATGGGTCAGTATCACGGATCCTATTTTCTCGTTCTCACAATTGAAATGGAAGATGAAAAGGTTTTCCTTAACTTCCTTAATCTTCAGTCTCTTTTTCACATCCCATGAATTTGCAATCGTTTCCTAAAAGGCTCACTTGTTATACGCGTTATCACTCAAAAGTTTTCTCAACAAATTAAGGGCTCGTTTAGTTCACTGGTTTGAATGTTTAGTTCGAGTTGAGATATAACTTTATATGAGAGCTTTTTACTGTAGCAAAAAAGTTAGATGTGACTATTTCTAAGAGCTTTTTATTATAACAAAACTCGATTTCTAAACTCGAATTGGTGAAATGAACGAGACCTGAGGCCTCATTCATTTCATTGATTTGAGTTTTACTACAATTAAAAGCTCTCACAAAAAGTAATATCTTCTTTGCTACAGTTAAAAACTCTTAAATAAAATCACATCTAAACTCAAATTAAAAATTCGAATCAACGAACTTGGCACAATCTTTGGCTTCGTTCGCTTCGCAGATTTGAGTTTTCAATTCGAGCTGAGATGTGACATTTTCTGAAAGCTTTTAACTGTAGCAGAAAAAATTATATGTGATATTTTCTGAAAGCTTTTAACTGTAAAAACTTAGAACTGAAAACTCAAATCGATGAAATAAACGAGAGCATTGTGATTTCTTTCCTTTTGCCCAAGAACGAAACGTCAATTTCAAGCACGATTCCTGCTCCTGTCACGTATCTCCTCCATCGTCACAAGACAACATATGACTTTTTGAGATACAATACAATATGACTCTTTGAGATAATTGTGTAACAACAATTTTTGAGATACAATACAATGACTTTTTTTTTTTTCCATAGATTTGACACGAAAAGGCAATAATATAATACCTAATTTGCATGATTGCACAAACAGATATTTTCAAACTTTTCGGAAAGAGAACTTAGTGTGGTACGAACACTTTCACCAGTCACCACTAGTAGATTCCTTGCTTTAAACAACTCACGTGTGTCTTTTTTTTTCTTTTTCTTGAAACAATTAAATTTATTAATTATCTAATCTAATTTAATTTAATCTAACATATTCAGATCTCGTTCACTTTATTAATTTAAATTTTTAATTTAAATTGATATGTGATTGTATGAAAATTTTTTATTATAATAAAAAAAAATTAAATGTAACTTTTTATTAGAGTTTTTATATGTAATAAAATTAACTAAAATCGATAAAATCAACGATTTTTTCCTTTACTAGTTTGTACGGGTAATTGTTTTTAAAAAAATAAAGACATGAAAAATGTGAGGATAAATAAATTTGGGAAAAGAAACAAAGAAAAGTAAAAAAAAACAAAAAATCATCTAAAAAAACTTTGGTTGAATGTGGGGGACATAAACGTAAAAATAAAAACCATATTTATTAAGGTCGATTGGAGATAGAAAAATAGAATAATCTATAATAGTGGGAAAAAATAATTAAAAAAAGTTTGGTCTTAAAAAATTTAGATAAGAATATGCATAATTATTTCAACAATGAATTAGAGAGAAAAATATATTTATGATCGTCAAGTTGCAAGAAGAATAAAAAAAAGAAGAGTGGATGAGAATTATATTTGGATTAATTGATATAATTTTTTAATTTCTCAATAAGAATCATTTATGTCCTGTAACAATTATTTTTTTATTTTATTTGGATGCGCAACCAAACCATAGAAAATGAGAGAGAAACATTATGAAAGAAAGAGAAAGAGAGTGGGAGGAGAGAGAAATCGTATTAGAGACTCGAGAAAAACGTGGGAGGGAAGAGAGAGACTGGGGAAAAGAAATATCTGATGGGTATTCCAAATGGGAGTATTTCAGGAATTATGAAAATTATTTTAAATAACATGCTATTATTTATTAGCATTAATATATATATATATATATGCTATAGATTTTAATAGCATATTTTACATGTTTAAAATATGATGTTTGGTTTATTTTTTCTATGATAAATTTAGGAGTACACCTTTTTTTTGACCAACTTTTCATCATGATTTATGTCTGAAAAGAAAAGAAAATCTGCAAAACGTGAAAAGTTAGCAGCCATCAAATAAATTAGTATTAGAGGACGTTAATTTATGTATTTAAAATTATAATTTAGAATTATTTTTATTTACGTGTATTTTTTATGAGAAAAAATACTATATAAAATAATGAATTATGATTCAAAATCAGAGATAAATATAGAAAATAAACATCCCCTTAAACTCGATAATGGGTTCTTATATGTACATAGCTAGCTAGAAAGAAATGTGCTAGAATTCCCCTTAAAAAAAAAGGGCTAGAATTTGTTCTTCATTAACAAATGGGAATGCATCAATGCAATATTGTCGCGGTCTGCTAATAACAACAAAATATATAGAGTATATATATAAGCTATTTCTTAAGACTACAAGTTAGATGAATACAGGCGATACTTGCTAATTCTTTTAGGAGAATTGCAGAATGGGGGCTGTCTGACACCTAGGTTTAAAGGTACTGTTTTCAAAGATTACTAGCTATTGGAGAAATTCGTAAATATGAGAGTGTTGTTGGATGCATCGGTAAAAGCAGTAGAATCGTATTTATTAGTTTAGCCTTGTCCCCTTTTCAACATAATTCTAAAATCACTACAACTATGTTAGAAGCATTTACAATCATTTTTCCCTGCCTGGGAGCGTTCCCGGAAGAGAGGGATTATCCACTGCCGATCTGGGTCTGAGAAGGAGGATGGAAGAGCAAACGTTGTGTGTGGCGGTCGTGGGAGGTTCGGATCTCCTCCGCAAATGGGCTGGGTGTGTTGGGGCTGGGTTTTGGCTCAGTTACGTGGGGCTGAGATGGTTTGAGCGGATTGGGCTTCCTTTGGCCTATCGCCGGCGATGAGGGACTCCCCTGTGGCTGGGGGTGGGTTTGTCATGGCCCGAAGTCATTAGTGACGTGGAAGCTCGTTTAGGAGTTAAATGTGATTATAAAAGTAATTAAATATTTATAATAATAATTAAAACCAATGGTAAAACATTAAAGAAATTTCTAAACGAGCACCACTATTTAGTTGAAAATAAATTATAAGAAAGTTACGGGGTCGCCTGCACTTTCTGGTTACAAGAGGTTAAAACTTAAGCCTCTAACATCATTCAGGGCTTCACCCACAGGATATGTAATATTGTACATACATGAACATGTAAATAATATTACAGACATCAACTACAGTCTAGAAATCTAAAGTTCAGAGTTTACAATCCTTACATTTACTCACAAGGAGGAAGAATACAATCCTCTCTTAATCAGACGGTAGCAATCTAACTCAGCTACTCCGCACTGCTTCTAGAGTCGCTTGTGAGGGATTAATATTTATAAAACAGATAAAACATGAGCGAAAGGCTCAGTAAGATGTATTTTTAAGTAAGCTTTGTAAACAAATAAATAATTGAATGAACAGGTAAAAAGATGAATAAATAATTAAAAGTAGACATTCAGTTCCAACACAACAGCCGGAACATCACATCCTTTTTCTGAAAGGAATATAAACTAAAAATTTTCATATTACAGGCATCAACAAGTAATTTATCCTCTAATAAATTACTTACACAACTACAAACACAAGCCTTATCACCACTGTAGTGGCCCGGTCTGGATTTCGGGTTCTGCCCCCATGGATACACTCTCTATATCCTATCTAGGCTATCAGCCGGTTTACCGATTCGCAAGATCTTTTCTGTTAAGAAATCATTCATTAAACTTTCTAAAATAGTTCATTATAATTCCAATAGCTAAAATCAAGCTATTATTTTTTAAAATGCTTTTCTTTCGCAAACATGCGCTTTCTTTAAAACATTTGTAAGGCCAAAACTCTTTTGAAAATAGGCTATCAAAGAAATGGGTAAAAAATCCTACCTCGTAAGCACCAAACCTGTGGCAAGTGTTGCACTATTCCGGCTTTCGCATCCTCAAAGCCTCCAATTCAGCTTCTCAGCTAACACTGATATAAAAAAATACTTTAGGATTCATTTCTCATTCCTAAAGTAAATCAATCTCAATTATACCCTTTGATTTCCTATTAGTGTTCCTTAATCAAATTTTAAGTTTCATAAATCATTTTATGTTTCAAATCATCATTCCAAGGGTTTTGATTCCAAAACATGGATTAAAGATGCTAATCCATTCATTCTAGGTTCCAAAATGAAGCTAATTTGGGTTCTCTTCAAAAATTGAGGTGAAAACAGAGTTTTTTAACAAAATAGGGTTGAACCCCATGTGCACCGGTCGACCGGTGACAAAGCAATGCAACACCACCGGTCGACCGGTGGTGTGCAATCCGATCGACCACATAGGTCGACCTGGTGGAATGCAATCCGGTCGATCGCATAGGTCGACCAGTGGAGGACAAAAATGCGAGAAAACTCACCGAATCAGTCTGAAAACCTGCAAATCTGAGTTTAATCTGAGATTTTTCAAAGGGAAATCATCATATCCAGGTTCCAAATGACAAATACAGTGTAAAGAACCAAAAATCCTAAATTTCTTCCATGATTTTACTCAAAATCCATGAAAATCTATTTCGAACCAAAAATAGGTTTTCTAATAAACAAATCTGAGATTCAAGAGAGGGTTTTTCAGAAATCGTACCTCAAATCCTTCTATTGACGTTGAAACTTCTTGAAATTCTTCTTTGGTTCGAAATCCAGTTGATTTGAAGCAAAAAACGGAAGAGAGAGAGTGAGAGAACGCGAGTGAGAACGAGAGAGAAGAGAGAGAGAGAGTGAGGATGCACGGCATGAAAAAGAAAAGGAAGGAAAAGAAAAGAAAAAGAAAAAGGAAAAGATAGGTGTCACAAAAAATTAAAAGATAGTCCAGAAAATATGTCTACACACACTCTGGGGTGAAAATGTAATTACTAAAAATATTTAAATACCTTGAAATTATTTAAATTTACACGTCAGAAACATTTAATCAACAATAATAATTAATTAAATCATATTAGGCAAACTAATAAATCTTTATTACCTTAATTAATCTCGTTTAATTTCTTGAGGTGTTACAGGGTTCGTGTCACCGATGGTGGGTGGGCTGAGAAAGGTTTAGTCTGTCCGGTGGAAGGATCGAGAAGGGGCAGTGAGAGCCCTTTGGTGGGTTGATGGCTAGAGTCGAGTGGATGGGGCTTCTCGGTGGCTGATGTTGAGGAACCTCGTGTTCATAGATCGTAGTGGAGGCTGCATTCTGGATTTGTGTTTATTGTTGCTTTTGTGTTTTGTGTTTGTTTTAGCTTTAGTATGTTAATAATAACGGAGGTGGTCGTTTCAACAACTCCTAGTATTAGTTATCTCGCCCATATGGTTAAGTCGATCACCGTAGCTGGGGTTTGTTTAGTCAGGCTAGAAAATTTTCTAGGCCGTGTAGATGTCCCCTCTACAAGGGGTTTGGTATCGGTAGACTAAGTTAATCCATTGACTGTTTGGTCATTTTTAACATGCTTCGACCATTCTTGATTTTTATATGCCGATCCGGCTTTTTTCCTTTGGGTATCGACATTAATATTCGCCCTTGTGCTATTAGTGTTTTTACGGGTGGATCCAATCGTAGAGGGTTGAATTATGTTGTATTCAAGGTCATGTGTGTCTTTATATTGAGTATGTATTTCATTCCTTTTGGTAATGAAATTTTCTTTTATAAAAAAAATGTAAGAAAAAGAAACAAATAGTAGAATTTATATATTAGAGAAACAAAATTCATGGATTTTCCCTCCGAAATTAATGTTGAAAACAAATGTGAAGATAATAAAATGATCAGTTGCCTCATTTTGTCAAGATTTAAAAGTCTCGGAGAGAAACATGCAAAAATGAGATAAGTTGCATATTTCGAGAAGTGAGATTTGTAACATTTTAAACTTTAAGTGCTAAAATGTGATAAGTTGCAAGGTTCTGGAGCCACAAGTAACCCGGTTTTTTTTTTTTTTTTTTTTTTTTTTTTTTTTTTTTTTTTTTTTCAGCCCAACTTTTTCTCGTCTATTCCAAAGACTAGACTTTCACACAAAGGGATGGCTCTAGTGTTTGGACTTTGGCATTCTTTATTTTCTATTTTTGAATTTTTTTTTTTACTTAAACTATTACCCTGTCAAAATATTATTAGCGAATAGCATCTTTTATGTGCGTATGAAGTATATAGCATATTTTTTAAATGTCAGTAAATTATAAAACCTTCTAATATTCATTTAAAAAATACTCATTTCTAAATTTATTCATGCTTGTAGGGATTTTATTTCTTTTATTTTTCACTTTAGCTAGCCGCCTCTCTCTTCCTGTCCGGACGTCATCGCCCGTGCTGGTAGTCGATGACCGGTAAATATAAAATTTATGATATTTAAATATAATAGTTACCAGTCGTCAGCCACGACTACCGGTGACCAAAATATATCTTATCTACGGGTAAATATGATATTTACCAATCTCCAGCATTGAAGCAGCTGTATTGATAGGTAAATATAGCAATTACCGGTCACCATCGTAGTGTCAGCGGCTGTATTAATAGACTAATATGACAATATTCATCGCTAAAAATGGCAATGTCATCGCTAATAAAAATCAGCAACGATTTATAGTCATCAAATAGTCATCGTTGTAGATTTGTTGTTGAATATATATTTGGAGATGGCACATTTGCATCGCTAAAAAGCAATATACACTGACAAACATGTAGTCGCTAAATGTCAACAATTTCGTCGCTAACAAGTTGTCAGTACAACGTCCCTTATTTCGTTGTTGCACATTTAGTGACGACAAGTTTAAAATTGTCGTCACTAATATTTTATCAATGATGACGACTACTTTGAAATAGATCATCGCTAAATTTTTTTTTAATATTTTTGTATTTTTTATTTTAATTTTTAGGGATGACTTTAATATTTACGTCATCGCTAAATATTGTCTTAATAATTTTTTTTATTTTTAAATAATAATTATTTTAAATTTATTTTGAATATGTTTTTTTGTTTTTAATTTCTCTAATTTAATACTTAAATTTGATATTAAATTATTAATTAAATATGTGTTGTAACAATATATTTAATATAGTAATTAAAAATAACAAATAATCACATCATATGAATTAATAAAAGTGAATACTAAACATAAGTTGTAATTTTAGAAGTTCAGATAACGTACTAAACATGAAAAGAAATGTCTGAAAATATTGTACCTAATACACTAAAGTAAAGTAACCAGTCTCTAGCTAGACATACATTTAAAAAAAAAAAAAAAATAATATGTAAAGCATTAAAGAGACATGGTTCTTTAATTTACAAATTTAACCTCACCTGCACGCTAGCCCATTCGTGCCTGTCACAGTAGGGCGTCTGTCAGAAGTTTTCGATAATATCTCTCCTCTGTGACACAAAGATAAATTTAGAATTTATTAAAAATGAAATGTGAATATTTACTTAAAAGAAGAAAACAATAAAT
This sequence comes from Morus notabilis, assembly GCF_000414095.1. Taxonomy (NCBI): domain Eukaryota; kingdom Viridiplantae; phylum Streptophyta; class Magnoliopsida; order Rosales; family Moraceae; genus Morus; species Morus notabilis. The sequence continues at coordinate 35,464 of NW_010362274.1, forward strand.
GCAAACTTACATACTTGTGTTGACGCTGAGCGAATGATGATTCTTGATAACTCGAATAGTTTGACTTTTTCCTATTCGTGGAGTTTATTTACGATTTTTCCATTAATTTCTTTTTATTATTTTTTACAATATTTTCATTAACTTCTTATAAACAGTTTTAACAGTTTTAATTAGTTTATAATTTTTAAATAATTTTTATGACAATAATTTTTGTTTTTATGATATTATTTACTAATTGGTTACACATTTTATTCGTCATCCAAATTTTCAAACTTCTAATACGTTTTATAAAATTATTTAATTATTTTATACATCATTATGTAATAAATATTATGACAACTTATATTAGTTTTATCTTCTTATTATTTTTTTAATACCTTTGTAGAACATTTTATGATAATTTTTTAAAATTGACTTAAATATTTTTAATTAAAAGTTATCACATTTTCGAATAACTTTTGTGAACATTTTTAATTACCTTCACTATATTTAAATTTTATGACAATACCCTTTTACTCTTTTATTTGTTATGAGATTATTACATTATTATTTCACAATTAAATTTTTATTCAATTTTGATGTAAATATCAAATTTATTCTCAATTATTTGTTCTTATTTTTAACGTAACCCAAAACCTAAACCTAAACAGAACTATCCACCTAACATCAATTCAATACCAAAATCACTACTAATATCAATTTCAATACCAAAATCAATACTAACATAAAAATGCCCGTTAACATAACCAAATTACATCAATTTAATATTAAAACCATTATTACCCTAAAGTAATTACAACATCGACGACGACAACAACAACATAACTTTTCATTTATTTAAAGAAATATCCAGTATTCTCATACTTATTTTGTTTAAAGCATTGCATTCTCTTTATGTAAGAGAAAGTTTAAAGTTTAACAATAAAACATCAGGAGATGTTGCCTAAGTAATTATTTAAATATATTTCAAGGCTATGTGCCTTCATAAGAGCATAGAGCTCAGTAGAAATTATTAAGCCAATAATTGGCAATAAAAGATATTAAAGTGTTGCAGGCAGTATTCTCCATAGCCCTATGAGAAGAAAAAAGAAATGAAGTAAGGCATGAGCATGAATGAGTTTATAACTTTCATGTATGATAATGTATTTACTTACTGAGCGTTAGCTCATCAGTTTAATTATACTAGTATTATAGGAAAGGAAAAAAGTACATTGAATTAAACTGGAGGATGAGCAAGGTGCCAAATTAACGTGTTAGTACATATGAAACTGACTTATTGGGAGAAAGTTTTCAAAAGGCTCTATAATTTATTATTATTATTTTTTTAAAAATAAAGAGTGTTATTTAAGAGTCCATGGTGTGAATTTTATGAAGCTATGTTATGTAACAAAAACTTTAAAGCTGTACAGACTTTATGTAATATGTATTTGATAGTGTTGTGTAAACTTTTAATTATTCTTGTAATAGTTAAGTTTTAAAAGGAGGACGTTACATAGGTGTAAAAGTACAATTTACTCATATATATGCAGCCCAAATTATTTTTTCCTCAAGCTGAACAAGATTTTTATAATTAGTTGTGGTTGTATAGAATATTGTAGCACTAAAATGATTTAAAAGTAGGTTAACTCTTCGTAAGCGTGTTTTAGATTAACCTCTATGTGATTGATGTAAAGTTGATTTTACAATCATGACTCATTCTAAGGATTGAACTTTCACTGCAGCACTCGGCAGTGTTAGCCAGTTCTTTTTACACTTCAAATGACGGCTTAATCTTTTTGTTATAATATTTTTTATTATAAAATTTTAAATTTAATTTTTTGTGTTATAATATTTTTTTTCACGTAAATTTATTTTTTAACTCTAATTCTCAACTCAAATCCGTAAAATAAAAAGACTCTTAATCTTAACTTTTTTATTATTATTTGAAAAGTTACTCTCACGTAAATTTATTTTTTAACTCTAATTCTCAACTTAAATCGGTGAAATAAAAAGACTCTTAATCTTAACTTTTTTATTATTATTTGAAAAGTTAGCATATGATAAAAAAATGTTCATTTATGGTGAAAGATATTATTATGCTCCACTAGTAGGAACTGCGTAAATTTTAATGCGAATATATAGAGATTTGACCATTCAAAAACTAATCTAATGATTAAAAACAATAATTCCAACTGGGGGAGCAAAAATATATGGCCTACTATAAAGATTTCCAAAAAAATATAAATAGGGGAGCAAAAATATATGGCCTACTATAAAGATTTCCAAAAAAATATAAACACAGTTAATCCCCTAAAAATATGAAAAAGTAAAGATTTAAAAATTATGGAAGCGTTATGGTGCAGAAGGTTATTTTTCTTTACCAGTAGCAATTGTTTTAACATTAGATTAATTTTTTTTATGGTGATCCACAATAGAAGCAATTTTATGCTGAGCATTATAAATTTTTAATGCAAACATACACAAATCCAAACATTAAGAAACTAATCCATGGTAAAATAAAATAGTCCTATCCACCATTAAAATTCTAAAATAGATTTTAATAAACTTGTTACTTTCTACAAAATTGTTAGTAGTTGGACTACCATTTGATGTGATAACGCCGGACGTTGGTAGAATGGTAATCCACGGAAGGAAAGAAGTAGTTCTTGTCTTCTTGGAATCCCTTAAAGGTTGTGAGATTAGAAAGCAGAAGAAGTTAATTAAATATTAGGATTATTATCACTAATGTCCTTTTAAATTTTAAGATTATTTTCAGTTTGCCTTATAAGTTTTAAAAATTTTCTCTTTATGTCCTGAATTTTAAATTTTTTTTATTTAACTCCTTATGGTGTAATTTCAGTTAAGAACTAATAAAAAAAAAGAGTAATGTATTCACTTAATCTTTCTATGTGAATTTCTATTAAAAACAAACAAATTAAAACCACATGGCCACAATTAACCCCTTATTTTTCTCTCTGCTTTTAATAGAAATTCTTACAAAAAGGTTTAAATAGGACAAATCTAAAATTTTAGAGGTAAAGTGGGAGTTTTTAAAATTTAAGAGATAGAAAATGACTCTAAAGTTCAAAGGACATCAATAAAGTTAATCCTAAATATTAATAATTTGTGATGGAGGGGCGATGGAATGCGATACGAAATCCACATTTCATACACCTCTATCATGTTTAATCATAAATTAAGCCAATTGTTAAAGCTTCATTCAACTAAATGTACTGTAGAATCTTGATTATTGTTTAATTAAAATTAGACGCCCTCAAAATTAAGATGGAATCAATTCTTGTTTTCCATTTTTTTTTTTTATAGGAAAGCGAGGTATGGGGAATAAGCCTTATTTTATATTTGATTGCAAAAGGTATAAAAATAATTAAAGAAACCTATACTTTACATATGTTAGTGCATGAGTGTTTGTGTTGGAATTTGCCACCCAATAATATTAAAAAAGTTCCCACTCTTTACTATTTATATATAGTTTCTTTTTGGGGATAATTCTTTTCAAGTATTTGACTACTGCAATATTAAATTTTTCAGAGGGAGTACTTACTATTACTTACCGAGAAGTAAATATTACAGTAATTTATAAAACCACACTCATATATATATATATATATATATATATAGGTTTAAATGTATTGTTTTCAAAGATTACCGGTTATCAACCGTTAATAATGTCCGTATATGGGATAAATTCCTAAATATGAGGGTGTTGTTGGATGCATCGGTAAAAGCAGTAGAATCGTTTTTATTAGTTTAGCCCTTGTCCCTTTTTCAACATAATTCTAAAGACTAAAACCACCACTACTATGTTAGAAGCATTTACAATCATTTTTCGCTGCCATGTTTATGCTTTTTTCGCTCGGATCGGAGCCTGGGAGCGTTGCCGGAAGAGAGGAATTATCCAATGCCGATTTGGGTCCTGAAAGGAGGATGGAAGGGCTGAGAAAGGTCTGGTCTGTCCGGTGGAAGGATCAAGGAGGGGCAGTGAGAGCCCTTCGGTGCGTTGATGGCTGGAGTCGAGTGGACGGGGCTTCTCGGTGGCTTGCGTTGAGGGACCTCGTGCTCGTAGATCGTAGTGGAGCATGCATTCTGGATTTGTATTTATTGTTGTTTTTGTGTTAACAACTTATCTCGCCCATCCGGTCAAGTGGATCACCATCAATGTGAGTTGTTTAGTCCGGCTAGAAATTTTTATCTCGCCCAATTGGGATTAAAACTTGGTAAGGAAAAAAGAGTGTAATCATTGTGGGATGAATTACAAATTTGACGAACTTACAAAGTCTATACAAGATTACAATAACACTATACAAAGTAAATAAATATTTACAAATTACAATACTAAAATTTAATTTGAAGCAAAAGGATCGTCTTGAAAATTAAAAGTTATTCTATTAAATTCGTCGATCCATTCTTGGCTTGCCGGTGAGATTGTATCGTTTAAGCGTTGGTCGGAACGATCCCAATCCTTGATGCACGCCAAAGCTTCAACAATATCCTGTTGCAATGCATTTCTCCGTTCTTCAAGTATTCGGCCGGTTGTACTGAATGCTTGTTCGGCTGCAACAGTAGAGACTAGGATCGAAAAAATATCCATTGCCAGTCGTATTAGGATCGGCCAAGTTAATGCTCGTGCCCTCCACCACTGAACCAAATCAAACATTTCACTATTGTCTACAACTAAGCCATCACTCAGGTATGCCATTAACTCGTTGAAGCCCCCGCTGTTGCCGCCACCTCTTAATGAAGATCCACTCCCAGATTCTTCTTGACCTTGAGTCGTCGCCGTCGTCTTCTTCTTCTTCTTAGACAACCCGAAAAAATTCAAGAATGAATGCGGATTGTCGTTTCGTTGTTACGGTTCTTCTACATGAGGTGTGTTTCTAAACCTACTTTCATAAGAGCTATAGAGAGAAAATATTTTTTCCTTTATAATAGGAAATTGGTCAGTAGTGTCGATAGCTAAAAAGTCACCTAAGTTATCTAATCCACTTTCTAAACCATCTAATTTTAATCTAGGGTCGAAAATAACACCGAAACCATACAACATTGGTAATTTAGACTAATATTTTTTAAACTTCTTTTCCATAGAGGCGATAGGAACTCCTAAAACCTCG